>NC_056737.1:166091932-166148275 GCF_019279795.1 Protopterus annectens
CCAAGGTTATTCTATCCCCTTTCTTCGCTTTCCAAATCAGTCAAAAATCCCTTCCAGATGTTCCACCCGCTCAAAGGGATCTAGCAGCTTTGGAAATTTCAAAACTGCTTGCAAAAGAGCAATTCAGCCAGTGCCAGCAGACCAACAAGGATCCGGAATCTACTCAAGGTTCTTTTTAGTTCCAAAGAAAACAGGGGACTGGAGACCGATATTGGATCTCAGTGTCTTGAACAAATCAGTCAAGAAAACAAGATTTCGGATGGTCACGCTGCAATCCATCCTTCCCTTTTGGGCAAAGGAAACTGGATGTGCTCTATAGACCTTCGGGATGCGTGCTATCACATAAAATGAACAGACGCCCAGAAGATTCCTCTGCTTCAGGCAGGTAACCAGTCATTTTCAGTACAGGGCCCTGCCCTTTGGTCTCACCACTGCCCCCCGGGTGTTTACCAAATGCATGGCAGTGGTAGCTTCTCACATGAGACGACAAGGATTCCAGGTGTTTCCATATTTGGACGACTGGCTCCTCACAGCTCCCACCAAGCATCTCCTTCTGATGGCCAGAGATTATACTTTTCACGTTTGTCAAAAACTGGGTATTTCAATAAATTGCGAAAAGTCTGTTTTGTCGCCTTGTCGTACTATTACCTACATAGGCGCACATCTAGATACTATAAACATGTCTGCAAGGCTAACACACCAAAGGATATCAGACATTCACAAATTGGTATCACTCCTTCTCAACAACAGCAGAATCAAAGCCAGGTTAGTTCTAAAGGTGTTGGGAATCATAGCAGCGGCCATACCTCTCCTTCCATTAGCCAGATACCACATGCGGATCCTTCAGTGGATGCTTTTTACTCAATGGTCATACCAGGAACTTCCAATGTCTCACACCATTGTGATCACGCGTGCAAAAAGCATCTCATGTGGTGGATGTCTTCCCCAGCTCCTGTCGGGAAGACCCTTTGTCCCACCTCCTCCGGTTGCTACACTGACAACGGATGCCTCCCTGATCGGGTGGGGGGGGCATTATCAGGGCAGGACAGTCCAGGGCACATGGCAACCAAACGAATGCCACTTGCACATAAATGTTCTGGAGATGAGAGCAGTGCTTTTAGCGTTGCAAGCCCTTCAAGACTCTCTTCCCTTGGGAACAATTGCAATCCAGACAGACAATATGTCTGTAGTGTGGTACATCAACAAACAAGGCGGAACCAGATCATACCCCCTGTGTCGAGAAGCACTCAGACTGTGGCAATGGGCGATTTCTTCTCAGCGTTTTCTGATAGCAACGCACATCCCCGGGAAGTCCAATCATAAGGCCAACCCAGCAGAGACGCTCTAGTCCAAGTTTGGCCCCGGGGACTTCTGTATGCATTCCCTCCTTTCCCACTGATCTCTCAAGTAATTCAGAAAGCTATCGCTCAGAAGGCATCCTTGATCCTCATTGCTCCTTACTGGCCTCGACAAGTGTGGTTCCCCTTTCTACATCGTTTTCTCTTGGAGCGACCGTGGAATCTGGACCTAGTTCCAGATCTTTTGATCCATCAGTCGGGTCAGTTTCATCACCTCCCTCTCTGAACCTCACTGCTTGGTTCCTCCAGTTCCAACCGTAGCCAGGCTTCCTCAATTATCTCACTCTGTTAGAGATATATTGATAGCTTCCCATAAATCTTCCACTCGAAAGATTTATTTGAGTAAGTGGAACCGCTTCACATATTGGGCACAAGGAAAGGACATAGATCCTTTCACCGCTTCCATCCAACTAGTCCTTGATTTTCTAGCTGAACTCTTCCATGCAGGTTCATCTCCATCTACACTTAAGGTTCAATTGGCAGCTATTTCTAACTTCCATGTGGGTATTTCTGAATCTGCCCTAATGTCCCACAAACTTTGCAAAGCCTTTTTGAAAGGAGTTTTTCTTCTCAGACCTCCTATAAGAAATCCTCCTTCTCCTTGGGACCTAAATTTAGTTCTTGCTTCTTTGATTCTTTCCCCTTCGAACCTGCAGCTTCCTGTTCCTTGAAATTGTTATCATGGAAAACTCTTTTCTGGTAGCTATTACATCAGCTAGAAGAGTTTCAGAGCTTCAAGCACTCAGTTGTCGTCCTCCTTATCTTTTGTTTCATAAGGACAGAGTATCCTTACGAACTAACCGCCCTTTTGCCTAAGGTGGTCTCGACATCAAATCTAAACCAAAGCATTGACCTCCCTGTCTTTTTTCCAGAGTATTCCAATAGGTCTGAACAAAAATTACACTGCCTGGATGTTCATCGTCAATTGAGGTACTACTTGGATAGAACAAAACAATTCAGAAAATCTGATCAGCTGTTTGTCTCCTATGCGGAAAGCAGAAAGGGACTTTCAGTTTCAAAGGTATCATTATCCAGATGGCTAACATCTTTGATTTCCCTGGTATATGAAATTAGACAACAAAAATTGCCTAACAAACCTAAATCCCATTCCACCAGAGCTTTGGCTACTTCTTTAGCCTTCCAAGACAGACTGCCTATTGACACCATTTGTGCAGCGGCTACTTGGGCTACTCCTCACACTTTTGTTTCTCATTATAAGTTGGATTTAGCTTCTAGGCATAGAGCTAATTTTGGTTCCACTGTTCTCAGGAGTCTGTTCCGTTAGGCCACCCGGGACAAGGTGCTAGGAACGCGGTCCCATCCAGCAAGAATGAAGGCGAGATAGACAACTTAACATATAGAAGTTATGTTCTTACCATAACGTTCCATGTTAGTTGTCTTCTTCGCCTTCTTCTTGCCCCACCCTCCTTCCCCTGGCCTGGACAGACCTAGAGGAGTTGTGATCGTGACCTCTCTTTCTACCACCTCTTTCTTAGGCATATGCTGTTGTGCATATTTCCTGGATCAGGATGTAGGTCACCCTTCTTTCTTACTGTTGTTAGAGGTGGACTCTGTTTAGAGTTATTCTGTTACTATTATAAGCTGGGGTTAGCTTACAAACGAGATCTGAGGTAACTCTCGCCTAGCATTGTGGGATATAAGGGGAGCCTCGAGCCAGTGGAACCAACTCTCGAGCTTTTAGAGTGGCCGAGTCGGAGCCGAGGTCGGCTCCGAACCCATCCAGCAAGAAGAAGGCGAGAAGAAGACAACTAACATGGAACGTTATGGTAAGAACATAACTTCTATTTTTGATACGGCTTGCTCAACGTTGCCCGTCGGTTAGCTTGTTTGCGCGGTGCGCAGCTCCGTGCAAACAGGGTACGCTGCTTTAAGCCTCATTTGGCTATAGGCACACATATTACACTCAGCTCAGTTAGGGGCACTTAGATTTAGCGTGTTAAACCACTGCTCAGCTACGGGCACTCATTTTGCGCCAGTTAAACCACTGCTCATCTACGGGCACATGCACTCACTCTGTTAAACTGTAGCTCAGCTATGAGCACATCTGGCATTTTTTCTTCTTTTGTTACCTCACATGTCTTCAATATAAATGGGCTATTTCATTACATTTTACATATATTGGGGTTTTATGCGTACATATTTGTCAGGGACTTGTTTCCTGCTTATTTTGAAAAAAAAAAAAAATTGGTGTTGTGGGGGCTTGAACCATGAATGCCTGCTCTTCAGCCAACATCTCTACCGCTACGCTATTGCTTCCTGGCTTATTTTGCATATTTAGTTCTTATATGCTTTCCCACTGACTGCTAACTGTAGCTGCGCTTACGGGCACGCCCAGCAAACAGCACTCATGGTTAAACATCTTTACAATTTAAAAATATATATAACATGTTCATTTATATATATTTTATGTTCATAGTCTGTGGGGCATGTGTTGTGTTGTGTTTATTCACATTTCCGTGGACTCTGTTGTGGGTGTTTAATTTGGGCACTTTTACACTTCTGGGGCGTGTCCTTGCAGGGCTCAGCCTACGGACACGCCCCTACTGTCTTACACGGACCGTGTTAGACTTAGGTGTGATTCAGCATGCTCTCATGAATATGCAAAGCATGCTGACATCACTCAGTTTAACTGCAGCCTTCGTGTAAGAGTTATAAATCTTACGGAGGCTCTGAATCCTGGATATATATATATATATATATATATATATAGATATATATATATATATATATATATATATATATATATATATATATTTATATGAGCATAGCTGTCACCTTTCCATCCCCAAAAAGTAGCACACTGCCTCTCACAATGTGGATGAAAAGGGCAAATTGTGGAACAAATGCTAACAGCTTATGAGCAACTTCAACTAGGAAACTCACAGGAAACTCACAGGATGGTTAAAATGTGTTACTTTGGTAAATTAGTATGATTCAGTGTTATTTACCTTGAATATTACTTAGAAAAGTTCGGAACACTGAATGTGTGACAGACCCTTTCAATGTGGAACAGCAGAGAAGCTGGGCTTTTTAAGACTCAAAATGAGGAAAATTCCTACACTTGAGAGTTATACAGCTGAGCAGTAAAACAAAAAAGAAAAAAGCTTCAATACAAGTATACTTAATTAAATTGTATTAATTGGTCAATAAATAAGTAAATAAAATTAAAGACATACTCTGGGATTCAGCAAGCTCTGCACGGCGTGCAGGAATAGTGCAAGATCTGCTGCACGCAATATGGCTGACGAGCGATCCAGGAACGAGCTCCCAGGATGTACATGAGCACTCCTACACTATTCTTGCACGGCCACAGCTCCTGTATGCTAATTACCCCATTTGCAGGTAAAAAACATGCAAATGAGGTGAATTAGCAATCCAGGAAGCAGGCAGGTGTCTGTGCAGGAATAGTGTAACCTGCAGAAATGTATTCAGCTACTAACTGAATACATTTCTGCAAATTACAAAACAGAGGCATTACAGCTCCAAAGAAAGCATGTATTCAATGTAGTAGGCATGCCAATAGCCAAATATATGGCCATTGGCACAGGAAATAGTTGCAAAATTATAAAAAATAAGTTTTATTTTTTTTGTCCGATTTTGGCCATTTAAGCATAGGGCAGCGGTGCGCAAACGGGATCAGCCCGAAAATAATGAAAAAAGTTGGAAATAAGCAGTTAAACCAAAATCAGCATTCTGCCATAATAGTCAGTTTCATGCATAAGACAACAATACCATGGAATAGTGGTTGCTAAGGGGGAAGGCTGAGTGTCAGCTTTGTAACCATGTATTAGCAGTCAGTTTTATGCAAATGACGAGAATGATAATGAATCACAGATTTCCCATCAGTGTTAGCTTGCACCTAACTGTGTAGGTGCAGCAGCACCATGGTATAAGCATAAGAGATAGATGATCTCATAAGGGGGAGTGTCATGCATGCTGTAAGCTTATTGGAGCTCTGTGGCCCGTGCTTGCCCTTAGCTAAGCACAGCTAAGGAAAGGGGGGTGTCTGAGGCTGCCTAGCAGTGTTTACATTGCCTAAACAGGTGCACGCCGTGCACCGGGTTTTAAACAAAAACAAAAAAAAAAAACACAGGAAATAGCAGCTCTGTTCACATCTGAGCACTGGGTATGCGCGGCGCGCCTCAGGGCTTAAACGGGAAGGCAATGGGAAGGGAAAACAGCAGTAGGAAGGCAATGAAGGAGAACTAGCATAGCGGCAGGTGAAATGTATCTGAATCTGCCAATTACACAGGCAGCATTCCAGCCCAGCACACTGCTATAAACTCTGCAAACAGCTTTTACTCTGTTTTTTCCCACAAACTCTACACCACCGGTGTACACAGACGGAAAAATTTTACCTGAAAAAACTAACAAAATGATAGGGACTTCTGTCGCTCTCATACATCAATATGTGGAAGAAGCTGAGGGTGTTGAGGATGAGAATGCTGACGACCAACCCACAGTGAGGAGAAGGAGAAGAGTGTACAGACCCAGGGTAACCTACCATGAGCTACACAAGCTGGAGATAGTG
The DNA here is from genome assembly GCF_019279795.1 of Protopterus annectens. Classification (NCBI taxonomy): domain Eukaryota; kingdom Metazoa; phylum Chordata; order Ceratodontiformes; family Protopteridae; genus Protopterus; species Protopterus annectens. Next base: position 166,097,843 of record NC_056737.1, read on the forward strand.
GAGCACTATAGGGTGGACAGGGACATCCTACAGCAAATTGTTGAGCTGTGCCGGCCACAGCTCACACATAGAACCAACAGAGGGGAACTCATCCCAGTGGATACGAAAGTATGTGTAGGCTTAAGAATACTAGCCACAGGTACCTTCCAAAGGCCAACTGGGTATATCATGGAGATCTCACAGGCATCAGCATCCAGGGTACTCCACCATTTCCTGGATGCCATGTCAGCACATGCCGGTGAGCACATATATTTCCTCAACATCCGTGAGGCGTTGACCAGCAATACGCGTCTCTTCCACCAAATAGCAGAATACCCTGATGTAGTGGGTGCTATAGACTACACGCACATACACATTAAGGCACCACCTGGTGAGCGGGGTAGGGTTTACATAAACCGCAAGGGCTTCCCCTCCATCAACTGCCAGGTTGTGTGTGATGCCCAGGGCATTATCATGAATGTGTAGTAGTAGTTTGTTGGCCATTTTGTGCTAATTTCTATCTGTTTCATTTCCCTACTATAAAAACCGCGTTTGCACGGTTTTGCGCACCTGGCAGTGCCAGTTAGCTACAGTTAAATTATTCCTGGCTCCACTAAGTCTCCTCTTCCTTGAAACTAGTCTAACTCTCAACCTAAGCACTCAAATAAATTTGTTGGATGTAATTTGTAAATTATTACATTATGGATATAGAGGTAAATACATGGTTATAGGGTTAAGGATATATAAATATATATATATATATATATATATATATATATATATATATATATATATATATACTTTTATGACATATATTTATTATAATAATGAATTTGATAATCGAAGCACAGTATGATTATACATGTATAGGCATAGGTATTATGCAGGTGTGAATTGCATCTAATGTGGTTTTTAATAATAATAATAAAAACGTAGCCTTAAGGATGTATAACACTTGTGCAATTTGGTGCAGTATAATGTTTTTGCAACTTGATGTTGCATTAGTATTTGATGCCAAGGCTTTCAATAACAAATAGTAAAATTTATTTTATTTGTTTTTAATAGCAGTGTGTATAGATTGTTCGTATCAGCTGAGGATACATAAGTATGAACTAATGTTACATTTTAATGTTTTTAACAAAGAAGGCACTGACCCCTTCGAAAACGCTCATTAAATTGGAACTTTGACATTTTAATTGCCTGCTGAGTTACCTTTCTTTGGATTACACTTGCCTTTTGTGTTTTTTTCACTAGTTTATTCTGCCAGTTTAAGAGGAGAAGGTTAACACTTGCACCACAACTCCAGCCGCACACAGACCTACTAAAACAGCACTGGCAAAAAATACACATAAATACACAAAATCATAATCGGAGGCTCTAAATAAAAACCTGCAAAAGCATCAGAGACCTCCAAAGCAGACACCCGAACAACCTGCTCTTCCCGTCACAAACCAGACAACACATAAAACACAACGTCAGTGTGCCGCACAATCACAGCCCTTAAGGCAAAATAACATACCAAACACACTAGTAATAGGTGACTCTATAGCCAGGCACACTGACGTCCCACTCACTAGGCTGGACAAGCAGAAGGTTACTGTTAGCTGGCTGTCAGGAGCCAGAATCCGCCACATAACACAAGCACTCAGGTCACTCCAGAACAAGTACAAATATGACTCTGTCATTGTTCATGTTGGTGTGAATGACCTGAGACGTACCTCCCTGGACTACATGAAAAGAGACATGGAAGTGCTCTCTGATCATGTAGCCCAGGCTGGTATGACCCTGACCCTGAGTAGCATCCTGCCCTCACCAAGAATGATACCTCAGTGTAAAGAAAAAATGATCACTTTCAACAATTGGCTAAGCTTCTGGTGTCATTCAAAGGGGAATCAGTGTCTGTCAGCCTGGGATGACATGCTCGACAAGCCACGTTGCTTCACAGGAGACAGCTTGTACCTGTCTCCCCTAGGCTTTCGAATACTGGCCAAGGCTCTTGCTGCCCCCATAGTGCCTTTTTAGGCAAGGATCAAAAGTCAAACCCACCTCCATAAACAGCACAATTAACAGAAAACTGAGGGTTATGCTACTCAACGCCAGGAGTTTAAATCTCAAAATGAACGTCGTCAAAGCAGTATTCAGTATGGAGAACGTCGACATCTGTGCAGTAACTGAAACCTGGTTGAAGGCTCCAGAGAGCACCCCAGCACTACCAGGCTACAACTCATACCACACATTTCGGCCACAGAACACGGACCGAAACACAAAAGGATTGGGTGTTTCCATATTCATCAAGGATACCTACACTTCCAGGTTAGTGGCGCAGCATGATACCTCTGAGATCATCCATGTGCAACGAACATCGGGCAAATCTGCAATGCAAATTGTGGCCTGCTACAGATCACCCTCCATGACCCAGGACCACCACTTCACGTTTCTGGAGACACTGGAAAACATGAAGGTCCTACCAAACACCCTGATATTGGGCAATTTCAATTACCCTACTATTCACTGGGAAAACTACTCGAATACAAATTCCCAGGCCCAGTGCTTCCTGGAATTCATCAACTCAAACATCCTGGATCAGCTGGTAAACTCCCCTACCATATAACATATTGGACCTGGACATCACCAACATGGGCGACAGATGTTCCACACCGGAGGTCAACCCGTCACTGGTTAGATCAGACCATAAACTAATCACTCTGGATGTCCACACCCCACCATCACCCCCAACTAAAGAAATCACAGTAAAAAACTTTTCTAAAGCAAACTTCACCTTACTTAAGACAGAGGTGGTAAGTTTCACAGCCCCCATGCTAAAGGATAACGCTGCCCAAGTTGCAGAAACCTTTACAAATGCACTCTATGAGCACCTACAAGGATGCATGGATCGTGCCATCCCTAGCAACACCAAGACTCACTCCTCTAAGAGAAGGAAACCAGTTTGGTGGACCCCTGCAATAAACAGGGTGTACAATAGAAGGAGGAAACTAGTTCAGAAAAAAGCAAATTCCAAGAAAGAAAGACATCCCTTATCAGTATCAGTAAGAAACTGAGGTCCCTCATGAAATCATCCAAGGCTAACTTCGAAAGAAAAATAGCCAAGGATTCAAAAGATAACCACAAAGCCTTCTTTAGCTATGTTAAGAATCTAAGTGGCAATTCGCAGATATGCACTGAACTAGTGCAAAATAGCACAAGATATACTGAACCTACTGATATTGCCAACATCCTGGCAGATAGATTCAGTGCAAACTTCACCCCACTCTCACCTCCAAAAGGGCCCACAACAGTACTGGAAAAGTGTAGTGTCCCAAAAATCACAGGCGCACAGGTGAAAACAGCCCTTTCAAAAGCCAAAAACGCAGCGTCAATGGGACCAGATGGTGTCCAAGGCTGCGTTTTGCATGAACTACAGAACGAACTAACCCCCCATCTAAACACGCTGTTCAGCCTCAGCCTCTCCACAGGCTATGTGCCCATAGAATGGCGCGCAGCAACAGTTATTCCTCTCCACAAAGGAGGAGCCACAACTGACCCTGGTAACTATCGCCCCATAAGCCTGACTAGCCTGGTCTGCAAGGCTATGGAGCGCATCATCATGGAACTCATTAACAAAGACATTGGGAACCTCCAAATACTTGACCCGACCCAGTTAAGGGCAGATCATGCCTACTAAATCTGGTTGACTTCTTCGAGACAGTCACCAAGGCCATAGACAAGGGAAAGGTGGTTGACCTCGCCAAGGCCTTCAACACCATTCCCCACTCGGTTATTACAGAAAAACTCACGAGCCTGAACATAAACCCCTATGTCACAAGATGGGTTGCCAACTGGCTTACAGACAGAACTCACACGGTAAGAATAGCGGGCTCCAGGTCCGACTCTAAACCAGTCACAAGTGGTGTCCTGTAAGGCTCGGTCTTGGGACCCCTACTGTTCGGCATATACTTCTCAGAAGTACAGGCAAACACAGGAGGACTATGGCTAGCCAAGTTCACCGATGACTGCAAACTGAGAGCCATAACTGACTCTCCGGCTGACATGGACATCCTCCAAAAGTGCCTTACTGAGATGGACACCTGGTGTCAAAGTCATGGCCTCAAGCTAAATGCCAAAAAATGCATAGTCATCCTGTTTGGGAAAAACAAAACACCCACGAATTACCACATAGGTGGCAGCCCCCTTAATACAGAAGAGGTAATAAGAGATCTGGGGACCCAGGTAGACAGTAAGCTCTCCTTTGACAATCATATTGCCAAAGTAGTTAGGAAATCCTTGTATGTGGCCCATCTAATTACTAAAGGGTTCGCATCCAGAAATAAAGAGGTTATAGTGCCTCTCTACTCGTCACTCATTAGCCCCATCATAGAGTACAATGCCCCATTTGGTGTGTACCTCACAAGACACTTCCAACAGCTAGAAAGACCACAAAAGTACCTCAACAAGAGGATTACTGGTCTCAAACATATGTCCTATACAGCCCAACTGAAAAGACTCCGGCTGTACTCAGTGGCATATCGCTTACTCAGAGGTGATCTCTGCCTGACTTACAAAGCCATGTCCAACTCAGAATTGATGGACATGCTCCACCTAAAGACATCCAAGTCACTGAGAGCCACATGCTCTAGTAAGCTAAACCTCGCCACAACAATAAATAGAACATATAAATGAAAAAGACCAATGGTTAGACCACAGCTGAAGAAACAAAAATAGAATAATCCAAGCCAAGAAATAAGTCACTTGTAACTTCACAGCAATACCCTTTATAAAGCCCAAAACTGTAGCTGAAATGTAGTATTCAAGGTAGGAAACAGTTCACTTGCAGCCTCACAACAATTGCCCTTTATTAAACAAGAGTAAGCACTTTCGCGATCTAAGTCAGCTGATTGCTTCTTCAGACTCATAAAAACAGTTAAAACATTGGTATTTAAAATATAATTCAACCAATAAAAACACATATAGAACTATGACATAGACTAATTAAAAATTGCATACATCAGTATATGAACTTGCTATATAGTCTACATAAATAAAATAAAATATACATATAACAAACATATTTATGTAATAATCCGTATTACTTAATGTTTTAGTGGTCTGGATTTTAAGAAAGGTTTCAAGGAAACAGCATTGTTCAATCCAGGGGACCTATCTGCCTGAAGTAATAAAATCCATCTTTGTTCTGCTTCCTCTACCTTATTCCTTATATCACCTCCCCTTTTACTTTTATTTATTATTTCTAAAACCATAAAGTTAAAAATATGCTTCCTATCTTCTTCTTCCACATGTTTTGCTAAAGCACTTGTGTCTTTTTTATTCCTTATGTCTCTGAGGTGTTCAAGGATGCGTTCCTTTAGACACCTATTGGTTTTACCTATGTAAAAGGCATGGCATGCAGTGCAAAAGCTGAAATAAACCAAGTTTTGTGTTCTACAGTCAGCATAAAAATCTATATCAATTATAAATCCTAATATAGGATGTTTATATGTAGATTTATTATATAAATAGTCACATGCTGTGCAATTTCTGCAAGGAAAAGTCCCCTACCTATCTGATTGTATAATTTTTTTCATTATTTCTAAATTTATAACAGAGTTGCCTTTTTAAAGATCTCTTATTTCTGAAAGAGAAGCTGGGTCTATCTTCTAACAGTTCTCTCAAATCAGGATCGGACAATAAAACATTCCAATTCTTTTCAAAAATATTACAAAACCTTCTGATGTCACTCGAATAAGGCATATGTATCAGAGGAATTATTTGACTACTTTCAGATAGAACATCCAACCATACCTATTATTTATGGTTTACCTAAAATCCACAAAGACATCATACAACCACCTATGAGACCTATTGTATCCAGTAGAGGATGGGCCACAGAAGCTATCTCAATCTATATTGAACAAAATTTACAAATAGTCTTAAAATCATGTGAGACTATATTAAGGGATACAAAGGCATTTTTGCAATTGGTATATAATAAGACTAGGAACATCAAAAGAAATTATATGATGTTCATCGTGTTATCCTGCTGCAGTCATCACACTTGGGTTATCCTGTCGTCAGGCGGTCCCGCAGTCGGCCGGAATTCCAAAGTCTTGGTCCGGCGTCGGTTGCTGTCGCTTCTTCCCTGACGTCAGTGCTCCAGGGGTATATATAATGCATCCAACGTCATTTTCTTCAGTCTTTCTTGCCGCACGGTGCCCGAAGCAGAAGCAGTTCGCAAGTGCCGGTCGGCCGACTCCTGAGATTTTCGAAGTCGAATTTCAGATCCGAAGTCTTCAATAAAGCTAAGTACCCCGTTGGGGAAACTTTTCTTGCCTCAGACCGATGTCAGAAAAAGTTAACAATTGTATTTCTTGTGGGAAGCAAATACCTCATAAGGATTTTCATTCTTACTGCATACCTTACCTAGGCCCAGACCACGACGTCACTGGTTGTCGTTTTTGTGCTAGGTTTAATAAGCGCAACCCCTGACTACCGCAGATCTGGAACCCGAGACCGCTTCGGAGCTTTTGGCGGAGAGTACTAGGCCGACGCAGCAATTTTGTTTAGCCCCTACCGACAACACTGCTGAAAAAGATGTCGGTGCTGCAGAAACACCTTCGGTGTCTGAAGGCGTCTTCAGACCGACGACGCTCACCATAAAAACATATCCTAAGACTAAGACTCCTATTAAACCTAAAAAGACTGCACTACAGTCTCCAGTTCAATGCCCCATGCCTAAGAAACAGATGCTCAAAATGGCTGAAGATTTGATTCTTTAATCAGGGGTTCCCAACCCCCACCCGACAAAAGGCCTAGACAAGAGGAAGATTATGCCTCCTCTGAACAAGTGTCGATTTCCTCAGGCTCCTCTGAGGACCAAGATTACTCCTTCTCCCCTTATGAAGATTCTGATGCTGAGGATTCTATTCCCTCAGCTTCTCCTCCTGAAGACTACTCCTTTGGGGAAACTTTGCACACTATGAGGGAACATTTTCACTGGGAAGGTCAGGACTAATCTGACTCAAAGAAAAGGCTCAGAGAGTTTCTTTTACTCCCCCAGCACAGACCACTTGTCATCCCCTCAGTTTTAGACATTGTGGATGATGTTTACTTAGAATCCAGTTTGAACCCAGATTCTCTGCCTCCTGCTCCGGCCAAACCTGACAGATACTATAGAGTGCCTGATTCCCACAAATTTCTTTATAAAAGCCCTGTTGCTGATCCAGAGACTATCTCCCAGGGTCCCAAAGGGGCTAAGGCTTCTATGGCAAAAAATCCTGTACCCTCTGAAAGGGACTCCAGAGCACTAGACAGGTGGGGGAAAAAGGTTTACACCTCAGCCACTCTAGCTATGAGGGCACTAAATTGGCAATTTCACATGCTAAAATATCAGCAATTTCTAATGTCTCATTTAAAACAAAAAATGAGCGCACTCCCTCAACAGTCTGAATTGAAAGAAATGCAGGATCTGTTGCATGCAACTGAACAAGTGGGCAAACATAGTTTAGAATGTGGGTTTGATTCTTTGGAGGCTTCCTGCAGAGCAGCTGTCACTGGGTCTGTTATACATAGGTATGCTTGGTTAAAGAAACAAACTCTGCCTGATCATGTTAAAGCAAAGCTTCTAGATGCTCCCTTACAGCAGGATGTTCTTTTTGGAGTTAAAGCAGAAGAAGTCTTAAAGAAAATGGAGGATAAGGCAAAATCTATGCAGACAGTCAAAGATTTCCTACAGGTACAGCCCCCTCACTTCAGCAGAAATTGGCCAACAAAAAATTGGTCCTTTCCAGCTACTGACAGACCACAGAGGGGTAAATACAGACGTCCAAGAGGCAGAAGACAACCACAAGCCCAGTACAAACCTCGCCAATGGGGCACTGCAACACAGAAGGGAGGAGAAGACAGGTCCCAAACTACCAGAAGGCAAACTCAATGACTTGCACCTCATCTGGCCAAGCAACACTCTCTTGGCAGCCCCCTTGGGAGGAAAACTCGCACTATTTTCAGACAACTGGCACATTGTCACAAAGGACAAATGGGTCCTAGACATAATTTCATGAGGATACAGATTCCATTTTCACACCTTGCCAATGAAAAGAGGAATGCCAAACCTGCCACAAAATCAATGGGCAGAGGCACAAAAACAAATTACAGCTCTCATGGACATAAGAGCCATTCAACTGGTACCTACTCGAGAGCAAGGCCAAGGATTTTACTCAAGACTCTTTCTAGTTCCCAGAAAGGACAATGCCTGGAGACCAATTCTGGACCTTTCAATTCTAAACACCTTCTTACAAGTACCCAAATTCAAGATGCTAACACTACAGCAGCTTCTTCCCATGTTGGGCAAGAAAGCATGGCTAGTAACGTTGGACCTCAAGGAGGCATACCTGCATGTCCCTATCAGACAAAGTTGCAGAAGATACCTCCGTTTCATTGCAGGTTCAACCCATTACCAGTTCTCTGCACTGCCCTTTGGCTTATCTACTGCACCCAGGGTCTTCACAAAATGCCTGGCACCAGTAATTGCATACTGCAGACAAAGAGGAATTCAAATATACCCATACCTGGATGACTGCCTCATCCAAGCAGAAAGCAAGGACATCCTCTTACAACATCTGGCTTTTGTAAAACATCTTCTAAGTTGCCTGGGGTACACAGTAAATGAAAAGAAATCAAAACTAGTACCCTCACAAAATATGACATTCCTGGGTGCTAGCTTGAATACAATGGCCCAGAAGGCTTATCTGACACCAGACAAACAACTACAACTGACTCAATATTTCAAAACAATGGCAACAAAGACCCAACTACCTGCAAGAAAAATTCTGCAGGCCTTGGGCTTCATGGCATCTTGCATACTACTAATACCATTTGCAAAGCTGCATATGAGGAAATTACACTGGTACCTAAAAAACTTATGGTCTCAACACAGCCACAGCTTGGACACAATGATATCTCTCATTCCCTGCCTACAACAGGAGTTTCTATGGTGGTCACAGACATGTCACCTCAACAAGGGTCAGCCTTTCACCTTGCCCCCAGCCAGGCAAACTATAACAACAGATGCATCCGACTACGCCTGGGGGGCACACATGGCAGGACAGTGAGTTCAAGGCGTATGGACTGCAGATCAAACGAATCTGCACATCAATCAAAAAGAGATGCTAGCTATATAGAATGCTCTGACAGCCTTCAAGAATCTATTACATCCAGGGCAACTTACAATAAGGACGGACAACACCACAGTAATGTGGTACATAAACAAACAAGGGGGTACACACTCCTACCCTCTATGCAGGCAAGCAGTGACCTTGTGAAACACAGCTCTGGTTTACCAAGTTCAGTTACAAGCTCAATTCCTGCCAGGAAAAAAGAACACATTGGCAGACGACCTCAGCAGAAACATCATGGATCCCCACGAGTGGAAACTGGATCCACAAGTATTTGCAATGATAATTCAAAAATGGGCCTTCCAGACATAGACCTGTTTGCCAGTCCTCAAAACTATCGACTAACAAAATTTTGTACAAGGACACTTCACCATCAAGCTTGGAAAGTGGACGCACTCTCATTCAGTTGGAAAAACCTGACAGTATATGCCTTCCCTCCATTGCCTCTCCTCACAAAGGTGCTTCTGAAAGTCAGAAAGGAGAGACCACAACTGATACTCATAGCCCTAGACTGGCCACACCAGCACTGGTACCCACTATTGAGGAATATGGCCCAGGGCCCACCTTGGATTTTACCACAAATTGCCTATTTGCTCACACAGCAAAACAATCAGATTCTTCACAGCCAGCTCAAAACCTTAAATCTGGCTGCATGGCAAATCACCTAAGCATCCAGCCAGCTCCTCTTTCCCATGCAGTTATGGATGTTATTCTGGAAGCTAGGAGGCCCATCACCAGGAAGGCCTATTCGGACAAATGGAAAAGGTTTTGTGCCTGGAACCAAGCTAAAGGCCAAAACACACATCAGCCTCACATGCCTCAGATTCTACAGTATTTAACTGAGATGTTGTACAAAGGACTTTCTTTTTCTTCCATTAAAATCCATGCATCAGCTATTTCAGCCCACTACAACATGGATCCACCCTTATTTTCGCATCCACTTCTAAGGCAGTTCCTCAGAGGGGCAAAAAACATTAGGCCCCCCAGGAGAGCACCTACACCAACATGGGACCTCAATTTTGTTCTGGAAAAACTTACGCCACTTCCATTTGAACCAGCTTTCTCTGCAGATCTACAGTTTCTGTCATGGAAAACTGCCCTGCTGCTAGCAATAACTTCAGCTAGAAGAGTCTCAGAGCTTCAGGCACTAATGGCAGTGGAACCTTTCCTCATTTTCCATCAAGACAGTTTCTCTACGAACTAATCCTTCCTTCATACCTAAGGTGGTTTCCAGTGTGGCTTTAAATCAAACCATCCACTTACCGACCTTCTTCCCTAATCCACAGAACAAAGGAGAAAGACTCCTGCATTCCTTGGACATTCACAGGCAACTTCGTTACTACTTGGATAAAACTAAGGCTTTCACAAAATCTGACCAGCTCTTTGTATCCTATGCTACCGCTTCACAAGGGAAGGCTATATCAAAACAAACCATTTCCAAATGGATAGGACATTGCATTCGTTTTTGCTATACCCATCATGGAAAACCAGTTCCTGCTACCATTAGGCCCCACTCTACCAGGGCAACAGCTACATCTACAGCCTTCCTCAGGGGGGTTCCAACCAAGGAGATTTTGGAAGCTGCAACTTGGAGTTCAGTACACACCTTTACCAAACACTATCACTTACCACTTTACTCTAAGACTAGAGCTGGCTTCGCCACTGCAGTTCTGCAGGGCCTTCTAGCCTCCTCTAATCCTCTATAACTCCTCCACCCATCCTTAGCTTTGGGATTCTACCCAAGTGTGATGACTGCAGCAGGGTAACACAATGAACATAGTACAGTTTTGTACCTACCATAAATGTAGATGTTCGAGTGTACACCCTGCTGCAGTCCAGGTTACCCTCCCTCCATCCCCTCTGATCTAACTGGCTAACATACCTTCCTGATGTATTTGCTTATAGCTGGAGGGATTTTGTGTTTGTGCAAAAATTACTTAATTTGGTACTAATTACTGACCACCTTTTTGGGGGCACCTGACATCTGGGGCAAGAAAAACTGAAGAAAATGGAGTTGGATGCATTATATATACCCCTGGCACACTGACGTCAGGGAAGAAGCGACAGCAACTGACGCTGGACCAAGACTTTGGAATTCCGGCCGACTGCGGGACCGCCTGACGACAGGATAACCCAAGTGTGATGACTGCAGCAGGGTGTACACTAGAACATCTACATTTATGGTAGGTACAAAACTGTACTTTTGTGACAATGGATGTTACTTCATTGTTCACAGTGATACCAAACAAATGGGGTATTGAGAAAATACGTGATATTCTGACCTTGAAACAAGCTTTTCAGAGCACTAAGATTAACTTGATATGTGAGTTGCTTGATATTGTCCTAGAAAATAATGTCTTTATATTCAATGACAAGTTCTATCTACAGAAAGTTGGCGTAGCAATGGGCACGGCTTGTGCTAACAGCTACGCCAACTTAGCATTGGCTGCGTGGGAATAAGATCACATACTAAGCACTAGCAATAAATATGCTGGGAAAATTGTATGGTACATACGTTTTGTAGATGACGTCTTCCTATTATGGGATGGTACTAGTGAAGAGTTGCAAGAGATGGTGGAGTACTTACATAGTACCACTGAATTTTTAAGATTCACTAGTCAACATTCTAGGGACTCCATTGAGTTCCTAGATGTCTTGGTTAAAAAGACATCTTTAGATGAACTTACAACAGGGATGTATAGAAAATCCACATGGAGAAATAGTATCTTACATAAGACTAGCATGCATCCAACATTTGTACATAAAAATGTAGTGAAGGGACAATATATGAGAATAAGCCGCTTACATAATACAGATGAAGGCTTTGTGATGACAATGACTATATTAGAGAAAGACTTCTTAAATAGAGGCTATAGTAAGAAAGACATAGATGAAAGCTCTAAATACACCATTGAAAATAGGGATGGGAGATGTAAACCGCTCTTCTCAAGTACTATAGAAGAAGTTAAAAGCAAGGAAGGCTATGATATTAAAGTCAGATTTACTATAACTTATTTGAGTGACATCAGAAGGTTTTGTAATATTTTTGAAAATAATTGGAATATTTTTTGTCAGATCCTGATTTGAGAGAACTGTTAGAAGATAGACCCAGCTTCTCTTTCAGAAATAAGAGATCTTTAAAAAGGCAACTCTGTTATAAATTTAGAAATAATGAAAAAAATGATACAATCAGATAGGCAGGGGACTTTTCCTTGCAGAAATTGTACAGCATGTGACTATTTATATAATAAATCTACATATAAACATCCTATATTAGGATTTATAATTGATATAGATTTTTATGCTGACTGTAGAATACAAAACTTGGTTTATTTCAGCTTTTGCACTGTATGCCATGACTTTTACATAGGTAAAACCAATAGGTGTCTAAAGGAACGCTTCCTTGAACACCTCAGAGACATAAGGAATAAAAAAGACACAAGTGCTTTAGCAAAACATGTGGAAGAAGAAGATAGGAAGCATATTTTTAACTTTATGGTTTTAGAAATAATAAATAAAAGTAAGAGGGGAGGTGATATAAGGAATAAGGTAGAGGAAGCAGAACAAATATGAATTTTATTACTTCAGGCAGATAGGTCCCCTGGATCGAACAATGCTGTTTCCTTGAAACCTTTCTTAAAATCCAGACCACTAAAACATTAAGTAATATGGATTATTACATAAATATGTTTGTTATATGTATATTTTATTTTATTTATGTAGAATATAAAGCAAATTCATATACTGATGTATGCAATTTTTAATTAGTCTATGTCATAGTTCTATATGTGTTTTCATTGGTTGAATTATATTTTAAATACCAATGTTTTAACTGTTTTTATGAGTTTGAAGAAGCGATCAGCTGACTTAGATCGCGCAAGCGCTTACTCTTGTTTAATAAAGGGCAATTGTTGTGAGGCTGCAAGTGAACTGTTTCCTACCTTGAATACTACATTTCAGCTACAGTTTTTGGCTTTATAAAGGGTATTGCTGTGAAGTTACAAGTGACTTATTTCTTGGCTTGGATTATTCTATTTTTATCTTCAGCTGTGGTCTAACCATTGGTCTTTTTCGTTTATTTGCTTGAGGTGTATACCAGGCGTTTACCCAGCCTTTTATATTTTTTCATTTGTTTAATAAATAGAACATGCTGGAGGGATAGATTCCTGTCACAGAGACTCCCCATGCTTTGGAACAAAATTCCAAATTACATCAGGCAGAGCCCCTTACTAACACTCTTCAAGAGAAACCTTGATGAGTGGATGGGTAACAGAAAATACACCCCTGGGATCACTTTATTGGCTTTGCTTGACAGAGGATCAGTTAATTAATCAATGGGACGGCGAAAGCCGACACACTCTAGCTAGGCTTGTAAATGCCATCGGGCAGATAGCCTACTACCTACCTTTGAAACTATGAACCTATGTGTCTGTTGCAGCCCTGGAAGCTATCATGATTCCCACATTTGGCATATGACACAGCTGTACCAGAGGTTTGCATTTGGGGACATCCCATATGTCCACCTAGTGGGGAATGCTGGTTATGCACTGGAGCCGTGGCTGAAGACACCCCTCAGAAATGCACACACACATGAACAAGAACTCCATAATGAGGCACACACACAAACCAGAGTCATTTTAGACCATATGTTTGGGATGCTCATGTCATGGTTCTGGTGCCTGGACATGTCCGGTGGAGCCTTGCAGTACTTTCCAGCTACATGTGCACAAATCTTCATTGTATGTGCCATGCTACACAATATGATACTGCGGAAACAGCTAGAGCAGGAACAGCATAGGGCAGGGCCAGACAGCTCCCACCATTGCCAAGGCCAGCAAAGGCACAGAGTGACTTGGAGGAGGAAGAACCTGGGCCTTCCCATGTAGGCAGAATAAGGCATTCCCAGTATGCCCAGGCTTTGGCAAAGAGGCAACACATAGCACATACACTGACATGGAAACCTGGGAATGACATCTCTCTCTGACTCGTACATACAGTAAAAGGGATGCCAAACATGACATTGCCTGTGCTTTACCATGTATAGGGAGTGTACTATGTGCATCCAACATAGTCAGCCCTCCAGCACCATCCTCAATACTGGCACAGCCACAAGGTAAACCACTCTTCCTATCAGTTGCTGAATGGAGTAGTATATTCTGCTAGTTGTATCTATGGTATGGATGTGAGCATGCAAGGGAGTTGGGTGGCTGAATGGGATGGCAGCAGATAGTGGACACCTATATGGGCAGCATAAAATCCATAAAAAATACTGGTGTCAACAAAGTAGGCAGTACTAGACAAGGTGACAAATTCCTGTAGTACATGTGGTGGCCCAAATGTGTGTCCATAAGACACACACATGCATGTCAGTGAGGCTCACATACCCAACAACATCCTCAGCCAGCAGGGCAGGTGCAGATGACCGTAAAGAAAGGCTGTACTAAGGCCTCCAATTGACGGGAATGGAGAACAGCCCCCTCCAGACCTACACAGACAGACTACAACAGGTCAGCCAGTTGTATGTTAGTTCTGAAGGGTTAGAAGTCTGAAACTGAAATGTAGGTCAATAAAACCTAAGATCTGTACTCTACTGATATGCCCCTAGTCTGCACGATAGGTCAGAATACAAAACAAAATGGAAGTCAACAGAGTACCTGAAATACCAGTACAGTCATAGCAAATATTTACAGTTGTTAGGTGTGCCCGCCCCAACAATCCTGAGTAGAAATGCAGTAACATGTACGTGTGGATTTAATAACAGTGGAGCGCAGATTACTTGAGCTGGCCCAATTTACAGGATAGATTGTTGCATGTGTACAATATGCAGGGGTCTGTGTGTTAGGTTGTTGTGGGTTGTATATTGTGTAGAAGTGTTCAGCATGTAGGCATGAAGGGTTGTGTCTCAGTGGCCTATGACCAGTAATGTCGATGACAGGGCCATGTTCTGACAACTACAGTGCCAACCACAATGCATCCCAGCAAGACCCAGTTCAGCAGTCATCCATACTCACTGTTCAGATGTCAGTATCTGTCACCCTCTGAAAGATGGACATGCCATGAATGTGGGCCCAGACATCCACACAATACACAGGTAGAAGTACTCTAGACAGAGTACATAAAATTTAACTGTCAACTGCACGCACTTTTGGAATTATAGATAAAGGTTAGCAGCACATTAGTTGTCTGTGTAGTATGGAATACTGATGTAGTCTGGCCAATCACTGGCAGGCCACAAAAGGCACAGTTATGAAGTAATGAGAGACTGCCTATGTCCCAGCACAAGGCAGCATAAGGGGAATGTCCCAGGTTCATAGGTTAGTACTAAGCAAACTGCTCTTGCAAGCCATTTTAAGCCTAGCCAATTATCCCTTGTGAGACTCAAACTCTGCACCTTGTGTTTGTAAGGCAAACACCTTAACCATTAGGCCACCCTCCTAACCAATTGTATATCTGTGAGTCAGCTGCAAGAAGTTTCCATATCACACATGCACTCAGTTCACCCCACCATCAGCCACAGGTTTATCACAGGTCATATCCCTGCTGTTGGGAATGAGTGCAGTATGACCCCCACTTCTGTATGGGAATACCCACAGAATGCAGCATGCTGAAGAGGTGTTCCATGCAGGTGTGTTCCTAGCTGTAAGCAGCACCCTGCCAGCATCCAGAACAATGGATTAATATGGACAGGAACTATTGCCATTAACACCTTGCACACTTACCCTGTCACCCCAGTGGAATCCAGTGGCTCGCAGCCTGGGACTGTAGGAGTGACAGAATGCACTGGCCTGCTACAGATGGCCTTGATCACTACCAAATGCCCTACAGTCCTCTGTCAAAGGCCTATGCCTCACCAGTACTGCTAGTGTATGTTATCGCATGGGGTCCCAACTAACAACATAACACAGTCCACAGAACACGAATGCAAGGCCATGTCAACAAATCCCAGTAGCATGCCCACCATGTCCTACTGCATGAACTGTGTAATAACAGGATGCATTGTGGTGTGGGTTTTGCTAAATTATTATGTTGAGAATCTAGTATATGTCACAATGTCTACCTTACAAGGACAGCAGATGGCAAACAGCAGAGAGGCTGGGGTAGACAATTCATAGCCCTACATGTGACATTATGGATTGGTGAACAATATAGGCAACCCTTCTATTACTCAGAGAACACTCTCCACCAATGCCTCACACACAAACACACTTGGCTAGGCAACAACCACTATATTGGTAGTTCCCTGCATATTGCCTCACAGATAGTAACCATGGTGTGATTGCAGTGCACTGCATGCCTGTTAACCACAACAGTACCACTGACATTAGAAAGTACTGTGATGTGGTACATCTCCTGTCTGGGTTTGTGTTGTCCAGCAAGTAAAAGCACATGGCACCCTGTTCCATCTCCACAGTAGACAAATGCTTACAGTGGCCCTTTTGCTATGTTCCCCACTGGACGCCTGCAACAACTGTAGAGTCTGCAAATGTAACCCACAAAGGGAATACCATGCCTTATGCACATGCCCTGTATGGACAGACACCACTAACTCTACTGAATACCTGTATCATGCTGTCAATATAGGTGCAAGCACGACCTCAGTTCCATAGCCAGGTCTCACCAAATGTGGTCAGGAATGCTACATCAGAAGAGAACAGTCTGTCCACATGACATGCTCCAGAGACGTCAAGTACACTTCCACACATCAAAGAACATGCGTGTGGGACATGTGCAGAACACAGACAATGTCCATGTTATGGAATATAGATCACATACATGGGAAGCAGTGCAAATCACTGGCCACCCACAGTAGTAACCCAGATGAGTGGATGGTGAATACAATACCCATATGTTGGGACAACTCCAGGGACTACACCCCTGAGCCACACTGGAGACTATTGTCATGTGGCTTGATGCCAAGGTATTCCCTTTGCCTAGCCTTGTACAGCCTTCAGGCCCATTCACCTACTACACACCTGTGAAGCAATGTTCCTATGCATCTCAGTACTGGCAAGTGTGTGTGTGTGTGTGTGTGTGTGTGTGTGTGTGTGTGTGTGTGTGTGTGTGTGTGTGTGTGTGTGTGTGTGTGTGTAGATTAATGATTTTGAAGCCATTCACACTCACTACACCTCCCATTGCCCTACTTTAGCACTCCTGCTGATGTCATTCACCTTGAAATAACCCTTTTCCATGTTTCAGCCATCTAAGCTCCATGGCACTTGTAATAACCATGTAATACTGTAGTAGAACACTAGATAGGTAGGAGTTCTAATTCTGATCCTGCCAACTGTGATAATGTGTGTATTTCCCTGAGGAAGTGTGTGTGTGTCTTCATTGCCACCTGCTTTTGTGGACATTCACATTTACTACACTTCCCTTAACCCTCCTTTAGCACTGTTGCTGATGTCACTCACCTTCAAAGATACCTTTGGACAGCTCTCTAACGTGTAGGCTCTGTGGTGCATGCAATAACTGTATAACACTAATAGCAATACATAGTCAGGTACAGGTTTGAAATTCAGTACTGGTAAGTTTCTTTGTATGTCATCAGTATCCTGTCTGGGTGTTGGGGTGATTGTGTATTGACAGGATCCATTACACTGTGGGTTTTGCTACATCAATATATTCAGGACATATATGTCCCATTGTCCACATTACTAGGCCAACAGTTTTCAAATGCTGTAAAGGTTGTTGTAGGCAATCCTCAGCCGTAAATGTGTACAGCCATGTGCAATTAAAATGTGACAGTATGGATTAGCAGACAATATAGGCAGCCATTACAATACCCAGATACCACTCTCCACCCACAGATCATACACAAACATGCTTGGCTCTTGCTCTCTTACTCCCTTCCTTCCTTATTTTGTCTCTGTCTCTCTCTCTCTCTCTCTCTCTCTCTCTGGTGGATGTGGAAAAGTACATCTGTTTTGCATAGGCAGCAGCTTGAGCTTTGTAAGTAATGCTCACGATCAACTGATGGCCTCTGCACGAATTGCAGTCCCCCACTTGCTAATTGCATGTGGAACAGACGTGGTGTCATTCCTATAGCCAAGGCATGAAAACACATTCTTATAACTAAGTACTTAATGTAGGTGTTGGCCCTTTTCCTTCCCTGTGAGCAGGACACCATGTGGGTGTTTGACAAACATCATCACAGAGGGTAGTTGGAAAAACCTCTTACAACATACATTCTGAAGACAGGCCAACAAACAGGAAGGGGATGTTCCAGACATGGGGACAGAATGTAAGTTTTGCTGTTCTACATTTAAAGTAATGTTGGTTTAACAGGGTTTGTGTGGATATGGCTGTTCTACATGATTTAAAGTCTGGCATGACAGTGTTATGTGTTTGAGGAAATGCTCACCTGTAGGGCTATCTGCAGACTGGCCAGAGTTTGGAGTCTTACATGTGGTGTGTTACTCACACATTTCCTATATTTAGAAATGCAGTAGCATACTCTGATGATTGCAGTCAGTACATGGTGACATCCATGTGAGTTACTGAGTTCATATCCCTCAGAAGAGATATGTCACAACAAACCCTGTTACACCAGGTCATTTCTCAGTTTATCACAGCAATATGTCAATATTGGCCCTGTGTTTGTGCCTCTGTCCCCGAAGTCTGTCACTCTTTGTCCATATATAGACGAAAAGCCACCAGCTAGACGATAAATATTGTTTAATAACAAACAAAACTTGTACAGCTAAAACGTACTTCGAACAAACTTGCGACAAACTTAAAACACCAAATAGAAACACTTAAAAAACAGGAAAAGAATTCAATGTGAGCGCTTTCGTTTAAATATTTTAAACTTCCTCAGACAAAAAACATCTATTACATCACTTCCTTTTATAACCTTCACAGAAAATTGCGCCAAAATCAAATTCAAATTGGAGCATGCTCAGTAGCTAAAAAATGGGAAATAGAATTTCTAAATACAATTCAAGGAATGCTTAAACAACAATTGAATACTAAAAAGACAGTAATAATACATTATATTATATAAAAATTTAAAAACTAATAATTTAGATCATTCTTTTTATATAAATCATGAAATCACAACTTCTCCAACCCTTAAAATTTATAAATTATTAAATATTAAATATTAAATAATAAAATGTCACAACTAATATATTCCATATAGTAAATTATCATATAACATATATTATTATTACATAGCTTCCTCCATATACACTCAAAATTATTAAAATACTTAAAATCAAATATTAAATTAATCTTGAATTTTATTACGAGTCAATGCTTTTAATTTTAAAATTGGCCCTATAGAACTTCTTTCATTTAAGCCTGGCATACAATCAGCTTGTAATTTAATTTGCCAGGTAAGTTCTCTTCCTTCTAAAATTAAGTTCCACGGGATTCTTTCTTCTATTTCCACTTGATCTATTACCATATAATTAAAATTATGATTATTACATTCATTTATATGTTTTGCTAGCGTTGTTTAATTTTTTATTTTTATGGCATATTCATGCTCATAAATTCTCTGAGTGAATGTTCTCTCAGTTTTTCCTACGTAAAAGGAGAAACAAGAATTACAACTTGCAAGGTAAACAACTGCTTTAGATTTACAGTTAAACTTCTTTTTAATATAATACTTCTTATCACGTATAGTGAAACTATCTCCTTCTTGAATTTTAAAGCACCATTTACATGCTCCACATCTATAGTTTCCACTCTTCACTTTTTTACACATTCCTATATTACTATTAGATTTTAATAAATCTTTAAAACATTTCCCTTTCCTATAAACTATTTTTGGAGATTGACCTATATGGTTTTTATATTGGGCATCTCCAAATACGGTTTCCCAGTTATTATGAAAGACTTCTTTTAATATTTGATAATCTTGTGAAAAAGTGATAACTAAGGCTTTAATTCTTCTACTCTAGTATTCTTATTTTTACTAGATGTATCTAAACTTATGGTAGTCTCTCTATCGTCAAACCTACTTAAATCTCCATTACTTGCAGCATCAGTGACAACTTCACTTTTACCTTGCAAAATTGGTTTAAAATGACCATTTTCTCTTTTTTCAATAACTTCTAAAATTAATTTGTTTATTAACCACATTGGATATTCCTTATTAATAAACGTTCTCCTTAAATATTCACATTCATTTAAGAAATCTGAATATCTTGTAATAATTTGCGCAGCTCTCACCAATTGACCTTTAATTACAGATCTTTTTGATGCTCAGGGTGTGCACTAGTATAATGAAGGAAGCCATTAGAATATGTTTTTTTCCTATAAATCAAGGAAATATACACTTTTGCCTCATAATCTTTCATCAAATTAATGTCTAAATAATTAATTTTATCCAAATTAATATTCCACGTAAATTTGAAAAAGTTTGTGGTTTCATTGATATAACTTAAAAATTCATTTAAAATATCTATATTCTCTCTCCAGACAAAACATATATCATCCTGAAACCGATGATATGATTTAATATAATTATTATATTTACTATTAAAAATAAATGTCTGTTCCCAGGACATCATAACTAAATGTGCATAAGTTCCACCACATGATGATCCCATAGCGACCCTTTTCTTTTGGATATAATATTGATTATTAAATTTTAAATAATTATTATATAATACTAATTCAATTAATTCAATTATAAGATTATTTAAGTCCTGTTGAACAGAAGACTTAAACAAAACTGCACTAATCCATTGAAGCCCAATATCATGGGGAATAACTGTATATAGATCGCATACGTCTATTGTTACCAAAACATCTTTGGCATCAAACGATATATGATTCATGTGCTCTAAGAATGTCCAGGAATCCTTACAGATATATTCTTCTTTCATCATAACTTTTTTTAATTCATAATCAACATACTTAGCACATACTGACGTGATGGAATCTCTCCCATCCACCAGAGGCCGCATGGGGGGATCTTCTATATTTTTATGCATTTTCGGATTACCAAAAAACACCGGAATCCTGGGTGTTAGAATATTAAGATAATTAAATAAATTAATATCTATTCGTTTATCTAAAAACATATCGTTAATCTGTAAAAAAATCTTTCTATCAGCACAATTCAACTCATTTAAGGATACCTTTTCGTAAGTGTCCGTATTTAGGATCAACTCCATTTTGTTATTATAAAAATCTACATCCATAATCACTGCCCCTCCCCCTTTATCTGGTTTCATAACTCTTATATTCCCTTTCTGTAAACATTTTAAAATTTCTAATTCATCTTTACTTACATTTGTGGGATAATTTGTTTTTTTATTAATTCTATCTAAATTCCTTAACTGACTTTCACACATTTTTTCGTACATTAAAAGTTTAGGATGCAAGGGGGGATTATATATACTTGATATATTAAATTTATGTGATGCATTATACATTGAATCCTGAAACATAAATGAAAAGTTAATCTTTCTTAAAAACAATTTCATATCAAGGAACAATACACTTCTAATACATTTGATGTTACTTCAACTATCATTGATATGAAATTGTTTTTAAGAAAGATTAACTTTTCATTTATGTTTCAGGATTCAATGTATAATGCATCACATAAATTTAATATATATCAAGTATATATAATCCCCCCTTGCATCCTAAACTTTTAATGTACGAAAAAATGTGTGCAAGTCAGTTAAGGAATTTAGATAGAATTAATAAAAAAACAAATTATCCCTCAAATGTAAGTAAAGATGAATTAGAAATTTTAAAATGTTTACAGAAAGGGAATATAAGAGTTATGAAACCAGATAAAGGGGGAGGGGCAGTGATTATGGATGTAGATTTTTATAATAACAAAATGGAGTTGATCCTAAATACGGACACTTACGAAAAGGTATCCTTAAATGAGTTGAATTGTGCTTATAGAAATATTTTTTTACAGATTAATGATATGTTTTTAGATAAACTAATAGATATTAATTTATTTAATTATCTTAATATTCTAACACCCAGGATTCTGGTGTTTTTTGGTAATCCGAAAATGCATAAAAATATAGAAGATCCCCCCATGCGGCCTCTGGTGGATGGGAGAGATTCCATCACGTCAGCATGTGCTAAGTATGTTGATTATGAATTAAAAAAAGTTATGATGAAAGAAGAATATATCTGTAAGGATTCCTGGACATTCTTAGAGCACATGAATCATATATCGTTTGATGCCAAAGATGTTTTGGTAACAATAGACGTATGCGATCTATATACAGTTATTCCCCATGATATTGGGCTTCAATGGATTAGTGAAGTTTTGTTTAAGTCTTCTGTTCAACAGGACTTAAATAATCTTATAATTGAATTAATTGAATTAGTATTATATAATAATTATTTAAAATTTAATAATCAATATTATATCCAAAAGAAAGGGGTCGCTATGGGATCATCATGTGGTGGAACTTATGCAAATTTAGTTATGATGTCCTGGGAACAGACATTTATTTTTAATAGTAAATATAATAATTATATTAAATCATATCATCGGTTTCAGGATGATATATGTTTAGTCTGGAGAGAGAATATAGATATTTTAAATGAATTTTTAAGTTATATCAATGAAACCACAAACTTTTTCAAATTTACGTGGAATATTAATTTGGATAAAATTAATTATTTAGACATTAATTTGATGAAAGATTATGAGGCAAAAGTGTATATTCCCTTGATTTATAGGAAAAAAACATATTCTAATGGCCTCCTTCATTATACTAGTGCACACCCTGAGCACCAAAAAAGATTTGTAATTAAAGGTCAATTGGTGAGAGCTGCGCGAATTATTACAAGATATTCAGATTTCTTAAATGAATGTGAATATTTAAGGAGAATGTTTATTAATAAGGAATATCCAATGTGGTTAATAAACAAATTAATTTTAGAAGTTATTGAAAAAAGAGAAAATGTTCATTTTAAACCAATTTTGCAAGGAAAAAGTGAAGTTGTCACTGGTGCTGCAAGTAATGGAGATTTAAGTAGGTTTGACGATAGAGAGACTACCATAAGTTTAGATACATCTAGTAAAAATAAGAATACTAGAGTAGAAGAATTTTCAAAAGCCTTAGTTATCACTTTTTCACAAGATTATCAAATATTAAAAGAAGTCTTTCATAATAACTGAAACCGTATTTGAGATGCCCAATAAAAACCATATAGGTCAATCTCCAAAAATAGTTTATAGGAAAGGGAAATGTTTTAAAGATTTATTAAAATCTAATAATAATATATGAATGTGTAAAAAAGTGAAGAGTGGAAACTATAGATGTGGAGCATGTAAATGGTGCTTTAAAATTCAAGAAGGAGATAGTTTCACTATACGTGATAAGAAGTATTATATTAAAAAGAAGTTTAACTGTAAATCTAAAGCAATTTTTTACCTTGCAAGTTGTAATTCTTGTTTCTCCTTTTACGTAGGAAAAACTGAGAGAACATTCACTCAGAGAATTTATGAGCATGAATATGCCATAAAAAATAAAAAATTAAACAACGCACTAGCACAACATATAAATGAATGTAATAATCATAATTTTAATTATATGGTAATAGATCAAGTGGAAATAGAAGAAAGAACCCCGTGGAACTTAATTTTAGAAGAAAGAGAACTTACCTGGCAAATTAAATTACAAGCTGATTGTATGCCAGGCTTAAATGAAAGAAGTTCTATAGGGCCAATTTTAAAATTAAAAGCATTGACTCGTAATAAAATTCAAGATTAATTTAATATTTGATTTTAAGTATTTTAATAATTTTGAGTGTATATGGAGGAAGCTATGTAATAATGATATATGTTATATGATAATTTACTATATGGAATATATTAGTTGTGACATTTTATTACTTAATATTTAATATTTAATAATTTATAAATGTTAAGGGTTGGAGAAGTTGTGATTTCATGATTTATATAAAAAGAATGATCTAAATTATTAGTTTTTAAATTTTTATATAATATAATGTATTATTACTGTCTTTTTAGTATTCAATTGCTATTTAAGCATTCCTTGAATTGTATTTAGAAATTCTATTTCCCATTTTTTAGCTACTGAGCATGCTCCAATTTGAATTTGATTTTGGTGCAATTTTCTGTGAAGGTTATAAAAGGAAGTGATGTAATAGATGTTTTTTGTCTGAGGAAGTTTAAAATATTTAAACGAAAGCACTCACATTGAATTCTATTCCTGTTTTTTAAGTGTTTCTATTTGGCGTTTTAAGTTTGTCGCAAGTTTGTTCGAAGTACGTTTTAGCTGTACAAGTTTTGTTTGTTATTAAACAATATTTATCGTCTAGCTGGTGGCTTTTCGTCTATATTTGTTTATTAGTTTGGTCATTGCTTATCATGTCTACTCTTTGTCCATATGTCATGCAGTAACAGGTGCATATGTACAGTACATCATTATGTGCTGACATCATACCTGATAACAAGCCAGTGAGATATCAGACTACTAGACATGTTATGTATAGTAGGCCTTATATTTGAGGACAAAACCTGCACATTCTTTTGTAGTCTGTACAGTAGTGAGGTCTGTGTACTTATGGCGATTGTTGACAGAGTGTGTATTGTGAATATGTTACTTGGCATGTGTACAGACTATGGTAGATGTCATTGTTCCTGGTCGTGTTCTATCTGACATTGCATGCTGCTCCAGCTTATGGTACCCTATCAGCGTACATGTTTGCAGGGCCAGACTGACACATGTCCCATACCACAGTCAGTCATCAGACTACACTGTGTATTGGCTGAGTTTATGTAGGGTTAGTGTGTGAGTGGCACATATAAGGATGGTTTTGTTCACACAATCCATATACTGTACTATTAATTAGGCGTACCATAATGTGATTGTGACTGTGTTCAGATTAGTTGTGGGTATGCACTTTCACACTGGTGTCTGTTACTCCATGCTCTTACATGCCTGTAGTGCCTGCTATATTTGCAAGTACATATTATTCTCCCATAGGAAACTTGGGTCAGTGTTGTGGCAGTCTGCCTGTAGTTTGCACAGTGCTTTGTGACATGCCTAGGAGCTCAGTGTATTTACCTAGTGTGATGTTATGTCCAGATATTTGTCAGATGTACTGTTGCCTGGCCACCATAATTGTTGTGTATTTCTAACAAAGCAGTAGGATGCTGTGAATATGTATGTCACTAACTGGTGGGAAGTATGTGGGCTTGAGACATCTGCTCCTCCGGTTAATATGTGTTAGGACAGACAGGTGTGTGTGAATGCATCAACTGTGTGAGCTTATCTGTTCCAGTATTTTTGTGATATCCCCATTTACATGGCTGTAAACATCCACTTTGTCAGGCGTGGTCCACACATCTTGCACTAAGGAGTTCTGTGTATACCTCTGGACTGACCAGATTGTGTCAGACTGTCCACATTTATTGGTAATATCTCTGCTGTATTCCACAGGATCATTACTGTGATTTGCGTGGTACTTCACTATGATGATGATGCTAAAGCATTTGACACCATTCCCCATTCAGGTATTATTGATAAGCTCACCAGCCTGGGCATAAACCGTTACGTCACAAGATGGATTGCAAACTGGTTCTCAGACAGATCCCATAAAGTAAGAGTAGCGGGATCTATGACCGAATCCAGACCAGTAACGAGTGGTGTGCCTCAGGGCTCTGTCCTGGGGCCCCTCCTGTTTGGCATATACTTCTCAGAAGTACAGGCAAGCATGGAAGGGCTGTGGCTGACTAAGTTTGCGGACGACTGCAAACTGGGTGCTATAATAGAGTCTCCAGCCATCATGGAGATCCTCCAGAAGGGCCTAAATGAGACTGATGCATGGTGTCAAAGCCATGGTCTCAAGCTAAATGCAAAAAAATGCGTAGTAATCCCCTTTGGAAAAAACAGAGTACCCGCAAACTACATAGGAGGTAATCCCTTGAAATCTGAAGAAGAAATAAGGGATCTAGGGACCCAAGTAGATAGTCAGCTTTCCTTTGATAACCATGTTGCCAAAGTGGTTAGAAAATCCTTCTATGTGACCCGTCTGATCACGAAAGGGTTCGCATCAAGATCTAAGGATGTAATGGTGCCCCTCTACTCTTCCCTCATCAAACCCATTACTGAGTACAATGCACCAATTGGAATGTACCTGGCTAGACATCTCCAGCAGCTGGAGAGACCACAAAGGTACCTAACCAAGAGGATTACTGGCCTCATACAGTTGCCCTATGCAGCACGATTGAAAAAGCTAAGACTGTTCTCTGTTGCATACTGCTTTCTCAGAGGCGATCTCTGTCTAACCTACAGAGCCATGTCCAACCCAGAATTGTTGAACATGCTCCATCTTAGCAAAACCAAATCTACTCCAGCTACACGCTCTAGGGATATAAACCTCAACACAGCAATGAATAGAACATGCTGGAGGGATAGATTCCCTTCGCAGAGACTGCCCTTACTGTGGAACAGGATCCCGATCTACATAAGATAGAGCCCCTCACTATCACTCTTCAAGAGGAACCTTGATGAGTGGATGGGTAACAGAAAGTTCACACCGGGGATCACACCAACAGCACTACTAGATAGGGGCCAAAGGTACTAGCTGCTAGTACAAGGGTCTAGGGAACTACTAAAGGGACGGTGAATACCGCACAATGTGGTTGGGCTAATATATGCCTTCGGACAGATAGCCCAGTACCAACCTATGAACCTATGATCTTATGATGACTGGCAGTAACTCATGGTGTATATGTTAGTATCAGAAGTGACTTCCCATACAACATTTCTGTTAACACAACCCCTGTTACTGTAGCAATATCCTACATTTATACCTGCAATAGTTACATTACATCCCCTTGCACTAAGAGGTTGTGAGTATTTGTGCTGAGATATGACTCCAGTACATGTTATGGGCATATGTTTTATATATATATATATATATATATATATACATATGCATACACACACATACACACACACACACACACACACATATATATATATATATATATATATATATATATATATATATACATATATATCTATACATATATATCTATACATATATATATATATATATATATACTTACTCACATATATATATGTACACACACACACACACACATATATATATATATATATATATATATATATATATATATATCTCAAAAGAAACATAAAGTTCCCAGCAGAGTAAATGCCTTTTAGCTGCAATAAAAATAAACAGTCACAATATATGTATTTATAGACTGAAAGGTGACCACGACAGTATATACTTGTTTCGAAAGAATATGTACTAAATAATCCACATAAATCAATGAAAAAATCTCTATTATTAAAATGAAACTAATTTATTAGGCGTACAGAGGTTACTGCTTTCACAATTGCTTCTTCAGACCGTTAATTTTCAAAAACCTTTCAATTAAACTTTTATAGCAAACTCTCACATGATAAAATTCATTGTGCATGTCAATTAAAATTTAAATGTGCATTATTGTAATAAGTTGCTTAATATATATTATCCACTATCAATTGTGACTTTACTTTAACATCTTATAAAACATATTGATTTATTCTAAATATATAAATATATCTGTGCTTGCAGCACGCTGATTCATATCAAAACCTAAGACATATATATACAATTATTCTTATACAAAAAATAACAATTTTAAAAAGCTTAAAACTTTTTTATAGAATAGCTCCGTCTAAGCTTGTTAGTATAAACTTAAAATTACTAGCTGAGAAATTTAAAGTTCTACATGAGCTAAATTTTATTAACATTACATAACTTGCCTCCTGTGATTGGAACCTGCGCGGTTAAATAAACATGCAAATAAAATAAATTAGAATATATACAAAGTGACACCACTCTACAGCAATCAGGTCCGAGC
This sequence comes from Protopterus annectens, assembly GCF_019279795.1. Taxonomy (NCBI): domain Eukaryota; kingdom Metazoa; phylum Chordata; order Ceratodontiformes; family Protopteridae; genus Protopterus; species Protopterus annectens. Next base: position 166,125,830 of record NC_056737.1, read on the forward strand.
CACAGGAATAAATAACTGTCATAATGACATTGTACTGTCACTCAGTGATATCTAATCATATATGTTTTAAAGACACATAATATAGTGTTCCAGTTGTCCAACATAGCATATATAGAAGCTCATGCATTATTATGGGTCATATTGACTCTATATTTGAAACATAATAATATCTTAGACCAAGAAGCATCGTAGGCATTCTAGGTCAAATGAGTTCTTATATAATAATTGGACACTATACTATATCTTGATATGTATATATATATATATATATATATATATATATATATATATATCTCCATATCCTTGTTATGTGTAAACATGAGTGTTCTATATACCTTCCCAGATGTATCCGACCATATTTATCTGATATGTGCATATTTAGATGTAACAACTTACTGATTCAACACTATTTTTCCTAACAAGTACTAAACAATTGTAGAAGTCAAAGCAGTTGTTCACTACTATTCAGTATGTGTACTGACAGATATATTTAAAAAAAAAAACATCTTTACAGCTGTGATGGCTTAGTGGTTAACTGGTGTTACTATAGTGTACAGCATCCTGGGTTCAAGGGCTGTTTATTTTGTTGCTAGGCAGAACAAAGACTGGTGGACACAGAGTGGTTAAAGTATTTTTGAGCAGCTTTAAGCGGGTTTGCATGACCATAAGCAGAACATACATTTAAATGATAAGGCACTTACACCATGTCAGTTTGCTTACTACTGTGCAAATCTGCTTAGCAGTTACATTTAAGCAATGCTTATTCCTGCTTAGCCTTGGTAACCAGTGATCACATTCCAGGCTGAGAAAATAGCAGGGTAATGACATCTTTCATAAGTGTATTTAATTCCATGTACATAACATGCTTCTATGTGCTGTCATTATGTAGCAAGGGGTGTGAATATACTGTATGGGACACCTGAGTATATATGATTAGTACAACAATCTTTTCTCTTTGTATGTGTTTCATACATGGGTAGTATCCCAGGTTATGTACAGTCACACTTGCATGTATTGTATCATTACATTACTACTGTTCACAGTGCTTTCCCAAGTAAGAGTAGATTGCAGATTGTAGTACTGGAACCATACACCCTGCATGCAAAGCTGGACTCTGTGTACTGACTATCGTGTTCTTGGTGTATGAGCTGTGCGTTATTAAGTATTTGCTACTGGATGTTGATCTGATATATGGACATTAACTGTAGACTACTATGTGTATAGGACATGTCACTGAGGGCTGCTGTCATGTAGTAATGGCATACCTATCAGTGTCAGACATCTGTCTGTCAAGACATTCATCCTAGTGCATAACCTGTTGGCTAGCTGATTTCTGCCTGTCCTCTGTACAGATGTGCAGATGTCAGGTATCCATCTTGGCTTCTTACAGGCAATATGTGCTTGACTGACACTGACATGTCTGCCCGCCTGTGTTGTGAATGCCCACAGCTAGGAAACCCCACCCTGTATGCACCACGTGCCATGGATACCTCAATTAGACTACCACAGTCAACAGAACATGCTTGGGTACAGGTCTCCAACCCAGACACTGGCCATGTTATGTAATATATGTTGCATACATGTCAATTGGAGCACCTCACTGGCCCTCTGCAAAAGACAACCAGATGATTGGAGGTTGCATTTAACTGTCACCCTGGGGATCACTCAAGTAGCATCAGTTGATAGATGGTCTGCTGACAAATGTCAGGTGGCATGATACCACTGTACCCACATCCCCTACTCTTCTCATCTCTCCATGGACATTATCCTGGTACACACCTAGGAACACCTGCACCTATAGACACCAGTATTGACAAATGTGTCAGTATGCATTACTGAGAATAACAGTGTCTGTGTGTTTGTAAAGTTGTTGACAATACCCTGAGGGCCTTCTCACCCACTACACACCCCATTGCCATAGTTAGAAGTGGCTGCTTCTGTAATGGACATTAAATATACCTTGTTACACTCTTCACCCTATGGGCTACCTGGAGCTTGCAATACCAGCATAACACTGTTGTACAAATGGGTAGATAGGCATGGGTTACCCTCTGAGTCCTGGCAAGTGTGTGTATGTGTGCAGGTGTGTATATTTGTAGTGTACAGCATTCTGAGGCCACATTCTCCAAATACAATATACCTTGCTGTACATTATAAGGAATAGTGATGATGCTGACATTAGGAGAGCCATGACAAACTCTCACCCTACTATCCCTGTGGCATGTGCAATAAATGCATACCCCTGTAGTTGCACTGATGAGATAGACAAAGGGTTGTATTGCATTCCTGGTCTATGTGTGATTGTGGGTATGTCAGAGCATTATCATGGGTTTCAGTGAGTAAAATATCCAATGTGGGGTGTGAGTGCTGGGTATACTGTTTTTACATCATGGTACCCCAAATACATGTCCCAAGGTCCACTGTATGAGGACCACTGTCATCATCAACCTTACAGGTAACTGATTACACTATCCAGCCCACTGATGCATGCGTTGTGTGAAAATTATCTATAACAGAATGGACTGACTGACAAGGCAGTTAGCACTGATAAACCCAGGTCTCTCAGATGTGTCTGTGACTGTTATGTATTTGTCAGTCTGTATATCACAGTATGTCATACTGTGTACTGTTCATTAACACCCAGTACATCCCCCATTACCTTACTGTACAAGGCCTGGTGATGTTCTTCACTTAACAAGAAACTCAGGATACACATCATCCTAAAAGCTGTGTGGTATGTGCAATTAATGCCAAACACATAAGTAGCAACAAGTACTTAGGTAGGGGTTGTACTCTCAGTGTTGCCAAGTAAGTGTGTGTGTGTGTATATGAAGGGATCTACTTCAGTTTGCAGAAAATACATGTCCCAGGAGGTCTTCTGTCCAGGAACTGACTGGCAAATGCTAACATTTCAAATGAATCATCTTGTGGAAATTCATTCCTTCAAAACTAGTAGTAGATGTGTAAATGCCCTCTTCCCCACTGTACAGCTGTACAGTGATACTGGAGTTGGTTTATATAGTTGGGTGTGGATGTTGTGGGCATAGCCACCCTCATTGGGGTTATTGTTGTGTGTATCCCCCCGCTTAGTCTGCTGTAATACTGTACAGTTTATGTTAACAGGTTAAGTAATTGTCAATCACACTATGTGGGGTTCTACGCCACCCCACACCCTCCAAATTGGAGGGCTGTGCCACCCACACCAGCACACTTATGTTTACCAACTCCAGGATTGCACTACGTTAGGAAAGAGGATGTATACCCTGCCAGTGCCATCGTCAATGACATTAAACTGGCAGACTGATTACTTACTGATGTGATGTTTTACCTATTTTGTCTTGGTGGATGTACATAGGCTAAAATGGTTTCACTGCAAAATTAAGTACATCCATATGTACAGTATTCTCTGTGTATTGCATCAACATAAAAGCCTGTGTGTGTGTGTGTGTGTGTGTTTGTGTGTGTTATTCACAAACATTTGCTGTGTGCCACCCAGTACACTTACTATTGTCCACTGTTAAAGGGCTGCTGACATCAGCCACCATGCACTCACCTGTATACACCCCTCAGACCTATCAGCCATGTGGCACATCCAGTAACTGTTATACAGACCTGCTACTTGTGTTCAGCTGTACCCAGGATATGACACAGACAATGTGTCACCACAGTGCCATACCCCTTGTAGGAAACAATAGCAGACCAACATCTGGCTGACACATAGACACCTACAACACAAACTGAATACATTATGGAGACCACAATAAGTCCGTGTTAATAACAGCTATAATGCATCATGGCTGGACAGCTACACATCCTGACATGTAAGCATTAAACTTTCCAGTTGAAAACATGTTACACAGCATTACATTGCTAAACCTTAGTACATTCACCCTGTGCATCAGAATCATGTTAGCCTGTCCCTGCATCTATGGTATGGATGACAGGGATGTGGTAGAGGTATCATCATATGCACAGGGTGTGTTGTGGGTTTGCCAGAGACCTAGGCTGAGCCATTTGGTTGACATCATGTGTGTGTGTGTTAAGGGGTTTCATTATCAATTGGGCTGTGCAGATGTAGTTTGTGTAGATATGGAGGTGCCCTAGCTGTGTTGGTGATGTGTGTGTGTATGTATGCACACAGTTCTGCCATATGGCTGCCCTATACAGGGGTTTGTTGGACAACTGCAGACCATACATGGTAGGTGTGCAGTTCACCGTGTCCGGCCACGAACATAGGAACTCTGCCTGCCAGGGGTTCCATGGGCACTACCAGGTACAAGCCCAGATATGATACTCTCCCCTGATGATGACAAATGTCCACTGGATCCAGGTCCCTGTTGGGACTGGCCAGGACCATGTGCACTTGGCCTTCTGTATTGTGGTATGGGCAGCACCCCCCCCCCGCAGTGCTGGTGCCGGTACTGCCACTACAGGAGTGGCTGTGACTTATTGCACGTCTACATAGACCTCCTCCTCTTGGTGTTGCTGACCTACGTCCATGTGGCTGTCAGCCTATTCCCATCATATGCTCTAATGCAGACATTGCACAGTCGAGGACTCCCACCATCTCACCCAACCATCTATCCAGGACCTCTGCAAAATAACGGTGGGCAACTGCAAGATCACGGATGTTCTCAAGTACAACTGAATGAGTAGCCCTCTGGAGCCTCAGACCCTGTCTGGTATAATGTTCCATACATGCCTGAGCCTCCATGATGGGCCGAAACATGTGTCTGGTGACACCTGCTGTGGCTCTTTTGCCAGGGTCATGATGGCCAGCAGCCCTCCTACTAGCACCCGTGTACATCTGCCTGTGTGGTACCTTGCCAGTCATCTGGCTATGGCTGCTGTGTACAGACACAATTGCCATAGTCACCACACCATCCTGTCCCATACCACCACTCTCCAACTGTCCCTTATCTATGGCCACTGGTAATGGGGTATGTAAAGGCATTGTGACTGTGTGCGGGGATGGGGTGGATAAAAGTGGGATGTCAACCAATGGCACAGCTTCAGCCCCTGACAACCCTGCCTGTGCCTCACCATACCTATCATCATTGTCAGTGTCTGTATGGACACTAACATCAGTTTGCTTGCAGGAGGGACCCTGACCCACCTTGCCACCTGTGAGGGGAAAACAAAAAAATGTAATTTAAGACCTGTACGTCATTGCTTACCTCTACACACACTCACACACGCACACACGCACACACACACACACACACACACACACACACACACACACACACACACACACACACACACACTTACAGGTGAGGTGACACAAAGATATTACACAGACCTATCATTACCCAACAGTCAACATGCATGACGTATGGCACTCAATAGCATGCACTGCAGCTATACTTAATCCTTGTTAACAACATTCTACATCTCTGTGATGCATGATTTTTGTTAGTTGGTGATGCCCCTTCTCCTGGAACCACTGAACCCATGTACATGGTATTGCTGTGCACCTGTTAAGCACCCTGGCATGTACTGTGCACCATACCTCATGAGTGTACACACCATTGCTGAATGTGTATATGTGTGGCAGTTATGTTTGCTCTGTTGCTCACAGCCCCTGTGTGTTTGTCTGACACATACATGGGATGATATGAGGACAGATGTCAATACTGAATGCCTGACATCTGATTTGCAGATCTCATCATCAGCAGTGCCTGTATGAGCAATAAAATCCAATTACATTGACAACCTTCAAAACTTACTGTGGCTATGAGTAGTGTACTCACCTTTATTGACACGCTCACCTCTTCCCTGTTATGCAGTGGGGCAAAATTACTGCTTATGTTAACATTACACACACCGGATAAGTGACATATGACCTGTGCGGTCAAATGCAGTATCAAACAAATGTGTTAGTTGTGCAGATGCTGATTGAGATGCATACAATATGTGGGTTGCATAACTGTGCTCAACCTTAACACGATGGTTTGTTGCAGCACCTGTTAAGTGAACTACAGCAGTCACTATTCCTGGAAGGGGTATACTAGCATGGCAAATCTTCACTTTATTGGTCACGCCGCCTTACAAATGTCCCACAAGTCTGCCGGATTTCAAGGTCAGCTCATGTGCACAGCCCTTGGAGGTCACACAGTGCCTTCACTATTGCTGTGGAGTCAGGGTTATGTCTGGCACAATTCATGACCTTGACTGTGTTCAGATACAGCAATTCTTAGCAAGCTTTGGATGTATGTTTCACTTCACTGTTGTGTTTCAGGATGACACCCCTCCCCATCCTCAGCCTTATTGCAGATGCTTGACAAGTATGCACCACACATGAGTGTCATTTTGCAGTGTTCCAAATTCAGAACACCATGTCTACCGGTCTAGTTCCTGCTAATGAACAGCAAACCTAAAGGTGTACACTGGCACCAGCAAGGTAAAAATGGGGATGGTGGGCCTGAAGTGGAGTGAGGTGTTGCTTGTGCACCACATTTATCTTTATTAATACTGTCTGTATGTTTCAGCCTTGGTCTCGGTACACCATTACACATTGCAACACATGCCTTTGGGAGACTTGATGTTATGCATATGCTACCTGTAGAGAGCCCTGGATGATGTTTCCTGTGAAACAACTCTTCCATCTGATTACCCTAACCCATAGACCACACTTATGCAGAGTCCAGGTGATTGTCAACACAGGTACTGCACAGGCAGTACTTGCTAGCCATTCCTGCAAGTCCGTCAGTGTTGCTGCATGTTTCTGGGCAAACTCCATGACCATTTTGCAGCATGTGTTGTCATCTGTGTTGGATGGGCATCTGTTTATTTTCTACATTAATGTTCCCCCTTACTTCATAGTCACATACATGACTGTCTGCACTGTTTGCCATGGTATATGCAACGGTGAGGTAAGGTTACGTCTCACACTCTTGAGTGCTACATTTTGGATATGGGATCCTTTCCATGGTTTGTAAAATGTTTGCAAGCCACAGCTGCCTCTGTTGCATGTGAGTGGGCAAATGTAATGGACATACTTCTTGGACAGCAGACCATTACTTGGTGTGACATTGAGGCCTTGTACTTGATGGAAGGTGCGTACTCAAGAAGAGTGAATGCTGTCAGTACCTCAAAAGCTGCTACCACAATATGTTATTTGGAGTGTGTGCACACAATGCTCCCAGTGTCTGTTAAGATATGTATTCCCCATATTTGTTGTCCTAACATAGGATTCCATATTACACATTCATTGCTCATGTTAGGATCACATTACAGGTTGTAAAAGGTGTGGAATGTGGTATTGTGATATGCCGTTGTGTAGATCTGTAACAGTTGCCATTGTAATAGTGGTGTATATACTGTTGTAGCCACTGTATAAGGGTAATGTTTCAGACATGTCCCTACTGTAGGCCATTTGTCCCAACATTATGTTCATCTCTGTCCACACATCTTGCACTGACAGGTTGTTAGGTATACTGTAGGACTCTTGCATACCCTTCAGATATGCCACCATGGTGACCACTGTGATGCAGTGCAGTTAACAGCAACAATAAGTGAACATGTACAGCATGCATTATGGGTAGGTGTGTTAAATGTGTGCATGGCAAATACCATGGCCATAACATGGCTGGTGTATTGGCAAACCTGAACAAAACAACTCCATACTCACCAGCTACAGGCTTCTGCCCCAGAGGTATACCAGGGAGACCTACATAGTTGTGTGAGAGATGTAATGTCAGTAGCCACATGGCACTGGTACAGGGTGGGAACAGCATTACAGTACATCAACAGTACAAACCCACAATGCTAGAGATTATGCACATATGTTCATTAGTACACTGCAGCAATAGACTATGTTATCTGACATATGCATGAAGATACTTTACAGATGAAGATGGATAAGCAACAGTGGTCTACTAATGTGCCCTGGGGGCTTACCTGCATGCTCCTCATCCATTGTATCGGTAGCACCCACCTCCACAATGTTATCGTCCGGTTCCTGGCTTGGCTGCCGGGCGGGTTCCCCAAGGCTGGTGAGGAGCTCCTCTTCATATGTCAGTGGGGGCTGGATGGCATAACCCCCACCTGTGGCTAGCTGGTCCCTCCGAACTGCAGCTGCACACTGACGGGCGTGGTGGATGAGATCAGTGCAATGATGTCCCACCTGCCCATAACTCCGGTTATGCAGGCTGACATCATTTACCCTGTGGATGAGCTCGTTCCACAGGGCAGTCCTCTCCTGCAGATCATGGTCCGTACACCCAAAGAGGGTTCTGTGGTGATGCACAAAGAAGTTTATTATGATATCATTCTCCTGTGGAGTATAAGCAGGAAGACACTCCCGGGACAGGGTACCTGGAAGAAATAAACAGGAAAAAAAGGTCTGAGGACCTGATACCGCAAGGATATAATAGTTGTTAATTGACATCTCTCTCTGCCCCCCACCATATCTGCAACAGTAATCTGAACATACAAATCAATGGGTATGTTTACACCAAACCTACTTTTGGGACATAATTCTTATTGTGCAACAAATATTGAAATGTGTTTCTATTCATGTTCCATGTTGAAACACCATCATTGGTGGCCTGTTGCTATCAGTGTAACCTGCATGCCATTGTAATGGCCAATGTGGTTCCATATATGCATATGTTCTGTTTGCTATGCAGCTGTCCCAAATCTGGTGTTTTGGGTTAATGGGAGTATCTATGCATGCTGTTATAACTAATCCTAGATTGTGTTGACTATTACTACCTACATATGTTCTAAAACTGCAACACATTAGCATCTTTGGGAATGCTTTTCCCAGCAGAACCACCTCTCCCATCTCATCTGGCCATAGCACCAGGCCACAGCACATCTGGGACCCACCCCAGGACCTCCACATCTGCTGGTCCTGCACTAATACAGGTGGAGCCTCCTCAGGGGATGGTGCTCGTCTCCCCCCTGGGAGCAGACACAGACAGGATCCTGTCACCTGAAGACAGGTCCAGGGTCTGGCACATAGGGAGCTCCGCCAAGAATTGGGGGAATCTGCTACACCAGCTTGAGGCCCTCATGGCAGAATTAGAGGGTCAGCCTGACCCTCCTTCTCAGCCCCCAGCACAACCACCTTCAGGGCCATGAAGGTGCAGTGGTGACTGCCCATGGGTGGGGACCTCAGTCCCACTGTTTCCATTTGGGGGCTCATGGGCTTCCAATTTCCAAACACCCCTCCCTGTCCAAGGTGTTTAACACCACATGTGTCATATACTGCCCCTGTATGCTGTCTTGTCTCTCTTGTCTGTCTTCCTACCCAACCTACCTCCCACTTTTAGATGCTAAAACTTTTAAGCTTCGCAAGTTACAACTTGAAGTAGCTTATTTTAAGCAATGTTTAGATGAGGGCCTTGTTCCAAAAGGCCTTAGAAATTGTTTTTCTCCTTCTAATTTAATCAACAGCAATGATTTCTTGGTTGATTTAAAAGATTTGTTTCAAAGACAGGGCACACAACTTATTGAATTAATTGTTAAACATTATTCGGTGTGTATAGCCAACTTGACTAGAGAGGTATGTGCGTTGGATGAAGAGATCAAGTTTAATGATTCCTACACCAAATTTAAATTTGATTATGCACGTATTTTTTCTAGCATAGATACTTACTTAGTAAAAATTAAGTCTAATAAATCTAAAAAACTTTATAGGGATAGGCTTGCGTATTCAACTGATAAAGCCTACCCTAAGTTATCTACTAAACAGCAGGAGAAAAGGAAGGAAGCCCATTCTGATGATACAGATAGGCAGGATCCTGCCGGTTCCTGGAATACACATCCAGTTTCCCCCAGTACTGATAACCAAAATGGCCCTAGGAGAAGTAATAGGAATAAAAACAAATACCCTAATAAAGACTGTCCAAATGGACCTTCTGGTGATAATATCAATGGGGGTAACAATAGTAAATCGAAATCTGATTCTACTTTTTTAGGGGAACAGAACAATCGAACCCGGAGGGGGAACAAGAATTGGACCCATTGATTTCTGAGGAAGTTAGTTTAATTACAGATTCCCCCAGTTTTGTAACAAATGTAAAGGGCGATTTCATTATATACAATTTTTCAACCCTTATACTGGAGCCCGAGCTGGTAGAACTCTTGGCCCTAGGTAACACTTTTGTTCCAACTAGACGATGTGAAGTGGCCAGAGTTCTTTTAGATCTGAAGTGTTACGTAAGAAAATTAAATCTGAAATTGTTGTTTAATGACTCCACAAGAAGTGAGGCTGCTAAACTAAAACTTCCCAGTGTTTTTAATCCACCTTTACATGTGGGATTAAAAATGTTTGAGTATGCATGTGAAATAGACATTAGACATATGGACAAAGTTTTCACAGCTAAGACCAGTCAATTTAATATTACTAGGGAACAACTAGCCGCACTCAACAATGTACGGTCTACTTCTGTTAGAATCATAAAGCCTGACAAAGGGGGTGGGTTGGTAATACTCGAACAGATGGACTATGTAGAGAGAATGTACAAAGTGTTGAATTCCCCAGCATATGAAGCTACTACATTAAATGAGCTGAACACTACCTCCAATAGAACTAGGGGATACTTTAGAGATCTGTTCATTGAAGGGAGAATCGACCTAGACACTTTTAATTATATAGACATCCTGCATCCTAAGTTACCTGTAATGTTCGGTATACCTAAGGTACATAAAAATCTTAACGATCCACCGATGCGAGCCTTGATTGATGGGAGAGCCTCGCAGTCCTACCCTTGTTCCAAATATATTGATTCTTTGCTTTCTATATATTTGGAAGGCATCCCGAGTATCTGCAAGGATTCTTGGTCACTCCTGACCAATTTGAATGGCATCAACATAGATGACACCATCAATTTCCTTACAATTGATGTTGTCGATCTATATACTTCTATTCCCCACCAGGAGGCAGTGGAATGGATTGACCTGCTCCTAACAGATTTGGGGGCTTCTAAAAATGACATCAACAACATCATGGAACTACTGGATATTGTATTATCCTCCAATTTTTTCCTTTTTGAAAAGGACTTGTATATCCAAAAACAAGGTGTAGCTATGGGGTCCCCTTGTGGGGCCTCTGTAGCCAATTTGTTTATGGCATATTGGGAGAAACAATTCATCTTAAACAACATTGAGTGGAAGGATGAGCTCGTTTTTTACACACGTTTTCTCGATGATGTGTTCATCCTTTTCAAGGGTAATTCTGAACGGGCCACCGAGTTTGTCGATTTTTTGAATCAGACTACAACTTTCCTTAAGTTCACCCATAATTTTGCCACAGACACCATTGACTACCTTGATGTCAGGTTGACAAGGGACTTTATGTCCAGTAAATTAAAATCAGTCATTTTCAGGAAGAAAACTTACGTAAATTCATTCTTGCACTTCTCTAGTGCACACCCTTACAAACTCAAAAGAGCTATAGACAAGGGTCAGCTAGTGAGGGCTGTTCGAATGTGCACAGATCATTCTGATTTTCTATCTGAATGCACATTTTTAAAAAGCTCATTTTTGAATCGTGGTTATCCCCTCCAGCTAATTGATGACTTGATCCAAGAGGTGGAATCTAAGAGAATGAATGGCTTTTATAATCCTATTCTCGTTAGTTCACGAGCCGTTAATGCCGACTCGGTAATAAGACGTGAAGTCCAAGCCATTTCACCTATGCAGCTTATGGTTAGACCTATAGAAGGGGTTGCTTCAAACCAATATCCGTGTAGTTTCATCACTACATTTAACATTAATTCTAGTTCAATACAGGAAATATTGAACAAGAATTGGCACTTTATTTCTAGTACTCCATTGATGGTTGAAAAACTAGGAGAAAAACCCCGCACTGTTTACAAAAGGGGCCCTAATATTAAGGAACTATTGCAAAAGCATCCTAGTCAGGATATGCGGAGTAGAACAAAAGGGTCTTTTGCATGTGGCTTTTGCAACCAATGTCATTGTATAAGGACTGGCAGTTCTTTCTCTATCAAGGGGAAGAAATTTGATATTTTCCACAGGATTACCTGTAATACCAAATCTATAGTCTATGTAGCGTTCTGTTCTTGCTGTGCAGCATATTATGTTGGCAAGACTGATAGAAGATTTAAAGACCGCATCTACCAGCACAATTATGCTATTAAAAACAAGAAATGTGAGAACGCTCTGGCCAAACATTCAGTAAGTTGCCCAGGCCATTCATTTTTATTTATGGGTATTGACCATGTTGCTGATTCCATCAGAGGGGGGCCCACTTCCATTATTTTAGAAAACCGTGAATTGCTATGGCAGCTTAAGCTGGATGCGTTTAACACACCTGGACTTAATGACAGTTGCAATATAGCTGCCCACCTTAAATATAGATCTTATTTGAGGTAGTTTATTGGGGGACTATTAGGCATTTTATGCTATTCCATTTCTATTCCGGTATGCTTGTCCTATTCCCTAAGTGCACCAACACTTTAGAGATTAACATTTGTTTGCATAATGTATTGTTTATAATATTGCATTTCAATTTGTTTTCCAAGAAACATGTATTTTAACTATTCACCTTTTAGAATGGTAGATTCCGCCTTTATGGTGGAAACATAGGTTCCATATACACCAGGGTCTATGCTTGCTTTCATGTATATCATCAACATGTAAGCTGACTCTTATGGGTTTATCCTGCATAAGCTGTTTAGATCGCTTGAGTAAAATATATACTTGTAGTTTGATTTATTCAAACAATTTTTACATAATATGTACCCTGTACTAGTTGAAACTAGCATATTCTTGTTTAATATTGCAATGGCATTCATCAGGTTGACCAAATGCCTTGACTACCACACTGGCTTTTTGAGCTAAGCATTTTTAACTTTTGTTTCAGCGTATTTTTAATTTGTGATGTTGTTTCTTTTTATATTAATAGAGCGCACATTTGAGCTTTTGCGGTGATACTAGCGCTTTAATATTAAAATTAAATGCAGCCAGGAAGTGATGTAACTAGCGAAACACTCCGCTGCTTTTTTATAAGTGTGTTTTAACTTTTGTACTCATTCACTCTGAAGAAGCTACCAACTTTGTGTAGCGAAAATGCTGTCTTAACTTGTACTAAAATAAATTTGCGTTAAGGAACCCTTACGTCTGGTGTGCTCCTGTTTGAATCCGTTTGCCTTGCTTCACCAGTTTGTTATCGTATTTTGTGGATACAACCTACCTCCCCAGGTATACCTACTATCCTTCCCCAACATCCAACTCTCAACTTAAAAAAAAGGGGCAATCTGTTCCCCCCCAAAAATTTTGCCCCATACATAGCTGTCCATTTTTCACACGTGTCCACTGGACACATGTAATCTGGGTCTAATTGGCTTCACAACACATTATTGTTGTCGTCACCCCTCTCTCAGAGGTTTGAGTGTCCAAATCTACCTCCAAATTCAGTACGTATGCACAGCTGTTACTGTAGAAGAAATGGACAGCTATAGACCTTCCCTACACCTGTACGGCACATCCCAAGCTACTTTTCCTATTGTTTTTCCCTCTGCATGCCCCCTTTTTCACCACTTTCCTATCACCCCTTTTTTCTTTTAAAGAAATTAGCGTGGGGGTAAGCTGGGGTAAGCTCTTTTAAGCAGTAGTAAGTGGGTTTAAGCCTGTTTGCACAGCGGCAAGCAATGGCTATGCAGATTGAGCACTGTCAGGCTAACTGTCTGTAAGTGACATTTCAATATTTATTGAACAATAGAACATATTTCCCAACAGTAGGTTTGGTGTAAACATACCCATTGATTTGTGTAGTTAGATTATTGTTGCAGTTATGGTGGGGAGATGTCAATTAACGTATATATCTTTGTAGTACTCACAACTTTAATGATCATTGTTCTAATCATTAAGGCACAGGTATTATTACAATACCCCATGGCCTTGGTTTGGGCAGTGGTATGTTTGTACACATTGTATACTTCAACTGTCTTATCCCTAAATTCTTACATCTCTTACCTGGTAGACCTGTGGAGGGAATGTTTGTTAACACTACCTGACTGTTTCTACGCATATTCCCAGATTTAAAGTTAATATTATGCACATACCTCTCAGTCTCTTAATGCACACACTCTGGACAAAGCTTAACAATATGGAGATACAATTAGGGACATGTTTTGAATATTGCTGTCATAAACTTGGAGAGTTGCATGAGTAACAGGATTTGTTTTAATATACATTTTCTGAAGGTTTTGAGGTCTGAAAATCAAATGTATGTCATTATTTCGTGACTATAATTCTGAGATCATCCCACTGATTTGCCAGTGGGACAGAGGAACAGGCAGAAAATATGAGCCAATTATCTGGACATTCTAAAAAATCTGTACAGTTGAGAGGTATGATTATGCATACAGCTTACTACTATTCCCAGGATTTTAACCATGGCTGTGTCTGCTAAAAATACAACAATTTAAGTCACAGTAAAGTGTGCTATTTGGATGTTGTTGTCTATCTTTTCAATGTTTTCTGTCTAAGTCTCTCTTGGTTGTACAATCTGACCTTGTAATTACAACAGTCATACAGACATTCCTACACATATTTTATGTAGCACAGTGTGAGAAACAATGGTTGACACACAGTACTATTCTGATATCAGATGCTACTGAATGCTACATGTCAGGCCATACTATAGCAAAGTAAACACTACCAGTCTAGGATTTAAATCTTTATTGGCAGGCACATTTTTCTTATCTAATAGACCTGTGGTGGGAATGTTTGTTAACACTACCTGACTGTTTCTACACGTATTCCAGGATTCCAGTTTTTTTTGCACATACCTCTCAATCTCTTAATGCACACACTCTGGACAAAGCTTGACAACAAGGTACAAATAGGGACATATTTTGAATATTGCTGTCATAAACTTGGAGAGTTGCTAGAGTGACAGGATTTGTTTTAATATACATTTCCTGAAGGTTTTGAGATCTGAAAATCAAATGTATGTCATTATTTCATGACTGCAATTCTGAGATCATCCCACTGATTTGCCAGGGGGACAGTGGAACAGGCAGAAAATATTGGCCAGTTATATGCACATTCTGAAAAATCTGTACAGTTGAGAGATATGATTTTGCAGACAGCTTACTACCACTCCCAGGATTTGAACTATGCCTGTGTCTGCTAAAAATACAACAATTTAAGTCGCAGTGGAGCGTGCTGTTTGGATATTGCTGTCTAACTCTTCAGTGTTTTCTGTCTAAGTCTCTCTTGGTTGTACAGCCTGAGCTTGTACTTAACAACAGTTTTATACAGACATTCCTAGACATTTTTTTTATGTATAACAGTGATTAACACATTATTATTCAGAGAATGCAACAGTAAATGCCATACAATACCAGAGTAAACACAACCAGTCCAGGATTTAGAGCTTTATTGCCAGGCAATTACAGTTTTATTTAAATATGACCTATATGGGACTATTACTGTAATATTGTCTGGTTTATTCAGTACAACCCATACAATAGTTTTTATAAGGCCAGGTGACTTTGTACTACTTTATATTTATTTGGTATGACTACTACAAGCCAAATTGTTACTCACCAACCTCGCGACACAGTCTTTGCAGCCTACTAGCATGGGCTTCTTGATTTACAGCCCGCTCAGTCTGCAGCTGTAAAGGAAATAGAGACATATTTAGGCAAACCTATCCATCACATACATACACTGGACTTTAGTAAACAGTAATGCTATGACTACCTACACACTGTTGGGATATCACTCCTCTGCTTTGCTTCTTGGACCCACTCATCCAAGAGCTCCCTCTTTTTCCACTTCAAGTAGGCATAGTGGTGCCTGACCTGCTCACCAGTCCGAGGGATACCAGTGGCACTGGTGAGATCATGGGCAAGATGGTCCCAGGCTTCTGCTTTATATTGGGAGCCCTGGTACTGGCCCTGCAGCAGTCTCTCATCATGTTTTTTTACCAGGAGTCCTACCATGACTTTGGACTCCTGTATGCCCCAGAGCTGCACCCAGAAGCGCAATCCCTCTCCAACTCCTGCCATCCTGCATACAGTGGGAAGTTGCAACCAGTCATGAGTTGTATTCCCGCCTGTGGGGTTTAATTACAGCCTGTTTACCACCTTTGCCATGATTGGATGGTTTTGAGTATGCTGAGCTAAGCTAAGCTACGGGCAAACCTGCTTAGCTAAGGTTGGCATTGCTTAAAAGGACAGATTCAGCACTGCTTACCAATGGGCAAATCCACTTAGCTGGGCTACTCATTGCTTTGCAGTCATATTTACACAATGCTTACACCTGATAAGCAGAGCTGTGCAATGCTTAGCATTGCTTATTTTTCATTTTATAGACTATCTGCAGTATGTGATTGATTCATTCATCATTCATTACATATTATAAATTTGTTTACTGTCCCGGACATCCCCCAATGTGCTTCAATTACATTTATTCATGTGTGACTATACTGTATGGGGCACTTGTGTTTATGTGGGGATTTCACAACCTTATTAAACTGACACCTCACATCTGGACCTAATGCAGTACTCTGGTTAACAGATATATGTTATTTAGTAGGTAATATTAAAAAAAAATGTTTATGTACTGCTTTCAAATGTAAAATGCAAATTGGTTACACTGGGGATCGAACTAGGAATGGCTGTTCGCAAAGCGTACGCTTTAACCATTGTACTGTTGCAATACTGCTTATGTCTCTTCCTATTTAACATCTTATGCTGTTTAAGCTGGACTAAGCGTAGCTAAGCAACAGGCACACCCGTACAGCTATGCTTAAACTTTTATTGCATTTATAAAAAAAAAAAAAAAAAAAAAAAAAAGTTTTGTTGTGTTATTTTATCTATACCCTTCAGAATATCCTTGCTAATGCTGAACCTGTTATTTTATCAACTTTCTGCTTTGTGGAACAATTGTCCCTTTTGGCTTTGTCCACATTGCTTACTCTGACGGGTTGGGAGGTGTGCGCTATGTGCTTATGCTACCTGTGTTATCCTAATAACTTTTGGCTTGGTAGCATAGCTCTCAACCTCTTAGAGCAAAATATCTGGACAAAGCCTAAAATGACAGGGGAACAAATAGGAACAGATTTTAAATATTGCTCTTGCAAACTTAAAATGTTGATAGAATAATAGGTTTTACATTAGCATGAATTTTCTGAAGGATGTGTTTTGTCATTATTTAATGACTTCACACCTCAGCTATTTGCCAGAAAGGTACAAATTTTAGGTGGAACACCCCAAAAATATGAGCAAAAATCTGGGCATTCTGCAAAAATCTGTACAGTTGAGAGGTATGCTTGGTAGGGAAGCTTGTCCCTTATGTCTTCGACCACAGATTTGTTTTCCTGATGGGTTGGGGGGTGTTACGGGTGTTTTCGCTCATTTTTAATTGCCAAAACACAATTCTGGAGTGCAGGGGGCATGTGTATTGTGAGTACTCTGCTCTCAGACACACCCCCTGTGCTCGTACTTGGAACCGTGTGCGTTTTAGAGCATAGCAGCGCGCCTTCATACATATGCATGGGGTGCTGTTGTGCTGAACAGGAACGGTCCCTACCGTGCAGGAGCAACTTATTCCTGCATGGCTGCTTGCTAAATCCCAGGGATAGTTTGATTTTATCAAAAATCTTAGGCTGTGCCCATAGTAAGTTACTTTGCAAACTTTCTGAGCTCCATTGGAGGATATTAGTTAATCCTTATATTGTTTTTGTCTTTTCCCCTTTTCCCCAAACCTTTCCTTTTCTTACACATTCTGAAACGCGTATTCTAAAATTCTTTCACTCTTACATATTTCTCTACTGTATATCTGCATTTTCCTAGTGAAATGTCCAAGATAGCTCTGGTCATTTCATCTGGCCTTTTATAATTTAATTTCCTTGTTTTATTGCTATAATGACTGCAGTACTTAAAACTTCTTGTGGATCTATACAATAATGTCTTAAATGAAGCCTGTACAACATTTAGTTCATAGACCACAATCTGGATCTCCAGTGGCTTCCTCATGGCCTGCCATGTCCTCTGTTCATCTCTGCCCATTACGAATTTAACAAAATTGGACTGAAAGCACTCATGTACTAGCAACAAAAAAATAATCAAACTCACCAAACAATGGCTGAGATTCAAAAAGGCTTACCAAGATGGGTAAGCCTTACTTTGACAATTTTCCTTGTAATGGTAAGCCTTTCTGATTCTTAGATTACCATGCTGCTAAGATTTTCCCTTTCTTGGGGCCCTCAGAGTGGAGAGTGGTATCATGGTCAGAGCTAGGTGATAATGATAATGTGACAGCCCAGAAGATGCTAATTACATACATACATGGATACAAGTATTTCAAACATATAAACATTTCATACATGGGCAATATTGCCGTTTTGGCCTGCTGATATATCAAAACAGTTATTTTCATAGTAAGTCTCCAAGGAAGTCTAAAATAGTACTTGATTTAATGTAATTTGTAGTCTGATAATTGCATCACCTATTTTCTTGGAGAACCAGTTAGTACACCTCTCATTCCTGTTTAATCTTCTACATAGGTTGTCTGATGATTCTCTACTAGTTTTTTGATAATCCTATACATTCCCTGAGGTAGTTGTTTCTAAATGCCGTATATATCTGAATAAAGTCTCCTCTTAAATGTTTGCATGAGACACAGTACAAATTCGGATATTTTAGCCTTTCATAATAACTTAAATATTTACATCCAGTAGTCTTTGTGTATTTGTACTGTATTATTTCCAATTTACTCATGCTTGTTTTCATATAAGGTTTCCATATTGTTATTCCATAGTCAAGTCTGGGCATAATGCAACAAACGATGATTTCATCATTTTGGATTTCCTAGACTTTATAAATCTTTCTATACAACCAATAGTTCTATAACTATCATTAACCAATTGGTTAATTTGATTAGAAAAATTAAAAACTGGATCTACCCATTTACCCAGGTCCTTAAATGAAGCTACAGTTTCAATCACCCTGGACTGTATTAAATATCCATCTTTCAATTTGTGTCTCCCAAATTACATTTAGTTGTTGATGTATTTATTAGCAAATTATTCCCCTGTGCTGAGATGATCAGTTTATTCAAGGTCTTTTGCAGACATGCCCTATCTGTAACATGTCATCAGTTTTCCTATTTTCAAGTTAGCTGCATATAGACTGTAGAACACCTTGGAGGAAAAAGATAGATTCAAAAGATACACCCCAGGATTCACAAAGCTTGATTTTCGATGCAGGAAAAGTGTAACCGCTCCTGCACAGAAAATGGCCACCTCGCGATCCAGGTACCTGCCGTTTTAGTGTGCATGAGCAGCCCTACACTGTTCTAGCACAGAAAGCCATGCTGGATGCTAATCAGCTCATTTGCTAGTGAAAACCATGCAAATGAGCTGGATTAGCGATCCAGCAAAGTGGCATGTCTCCATGCTGAAACAGAGTAACTTGCAGAAATGTATTCAGTTGCTAACTGAATACATTTCTCCAGTCTACACAACGGAGGCATGTTAGCACTCCAGAAAGCATGTATTATTGAGGTTATGCATGCTATTGGCTAAATATATGGCCATTGGCATGCAAAACCATTTCAAAATAATTAAAATAAAACTTTTATTTCTGATGGCCGAACCCGGCCATTGAGGGCAGGGGAAGTGCTATGCTAGTGGGAGGGGGGAGAATATGTACAAATGGGGGGGTGATTTTAACAACTTTCTGCATTTTGCCATTGTAGTCAATGGCATGCAGAAAGTAAATATTGGGAGGGAACAGTGGTTGCTAAGGGGGGAGGCTTGTGCTTAGTGCAGTAACTAGGGCTTCAGGCAGTGGGGGAACTTATACTGAATCACAAGTTAGTCAGAAAATTTTCTTAAGTGTCAGACTGCACCTAACCGTGTAGGTGCTCTAACACGATAGTGTAGGCAGTAAGAGCAAGAAACATGAAAAGGGCGTGTGTCATGCTTGGTGTAAGCACATTGGATGTCTGTTGGCTGGTTTCAGCTTAGCTAAGCACAGCTAAGCAAGGAGGTGTGTCTGAGGCTGTTTACTTTTATTCCATGAAATGAGGAGCATGTTTGTGCCCAGGAGAGGGGCATTTCTTGATGTTTACACAGCACACAGGCGCAAAGAGGCAGGAAATAGCAAAAGGCGAAGGTAGTAGCAGAACAAAGGAAATGCTGTACAAATCAGCAATATGGGAGTCTCCAACCCACAATGGGCCAATGAAAGCACTCAATAATACAGCAGGCAGGGGGCTGCAGAGCTGACAATGAGAGGACATGTAAAAAACAATAAAGGGCAACAGCATACAATAAAGGAGAAATGAAGTAGAAATCACTACTATGGGATACTTGCAACTCAGAATGGGCCATGCAAATATAATACAGCTTGCAGGTGGCTGCAGAGCTGTAAATGGGAGGAGATGCAAGCAAAATTTAATTACAAAAATGGCAACAGCAGAGTTAAGGCAGTCATGCACAAATTATCACTAATGCCTCTAAAACTCCCAGTGGCCAAAACAAAGCCCTCAGTGATATAGCTGGCAGCTGGAATGTATCATAGTCAGCCAATCATACAGGCAGCAGCAGCAGCACAACAGTGTAGTATGGAAACACCTTACAGTCTGGTTTTTCCCACAGACTCTGCACCAGTAGAGTATATATGCAGGGGAATTTTAACTTGGAAAATGTTAGGGGCTGCCATTGTTTTGATCCATCAGTATGTGCTACAGGCTGACAGCAAAGAGGAGAATAATGCTGACAACTGCCATAGACTAAGGAGGAGGAGTAGAGTGTACAGACCAAGGGTAACCTACCAGGGGCTACATTATCTGGAGATAGTAGAGTGCTACATGGTGGACAGAGACATACTTCAGCAAATCACTGAGCTGTGCCGACCTCAACTCAGAGCTAGAACCAACAGAGGGGAACCCATACCTGTGGATACCAAGGTATGTGTAGCCCTAACAGTTCTAGCTACAGGTACTTTCCAAACACCTACTGGGCAAATCATGGGGTTCTCACAGGCATCTGCATCCAGGGTACTCCACCACATCCTTGACTCCATGCTAACACATGCCAGTAAGCACATGTAGTTCCCCAACACCTGTGAGGAGAGGACCAGAAATATGTGTCTCCTTCACCGTGTAGCACAGTACCCAGTGGTACTGGGTGTCATAGACTGCATGCACATCCACATCAAAGCACCACCCGAACAGGTTAGGTTCAACATAAACATCAAGGGGTTCCCCTCCATCACTTGACAGGTCATGTGCAATACCCAGGGCATTATCATGAATGTGTGTGCTGGCAGCCCTGGAAGCTATCATGATTCCCACATGTGGCATTCGTCACAGCTGTACCAGGCATTTGACAGTGGGGGCATCCCGTATGGCCATCTGGTGAGGGATGCCGGCTATGCACTGGAGCCGTGGATGATGACACCCATCAGAAATGCACCCACACCCACACAAGAACGCCATAATGAGGCACATGCACAAACCAGGATCATTATAGAGCGTGTGTTTGGGATGCTCAAGTCACAGTTCCGCTGCCTTGACATATCCGGTGGAGTCTTGCAGTACTCTCCAGCCACATGTACACACATGTTCATAGTATGTGCCATGTTACACAGTAGGATCCTGTGGAAACAGCTGCAGCAGGAACAGCACGGGGAAGGGCCACACAGCCCACCACCATTGCCAAGGTCCCCGCAGGCATAGAGGGACACACAGGAGGAGGCCCCTGAGCCTGCTGCCATAGGCAGATTGAAGTGTGCCCAGTATGCTCACACCTTGGCAAAGAGGCAACGCATAGCACACACACTGACATTGTAGGGAACCCAGGGACTGACACCTCTCTCTGACTCGTGCACACAGTAAAATGGATGACACACAAATCACATTACCTGTAACTTACCATGTATAGGCAGTGTACTGTGTGCATCCAACATAAGCGGCCCTCAAGCACCGTCCTCCCAACCGATGCAATTACAAAGGTAAGTCAGTCTTATTAACAATAAAGGAATGGAATAGTATGTTCTGCTAGCATATCTGTGGTAATGCTGCATGCATGCAAGGGAATGGGGTGTCCTACTAGGATAACAGCACACAACTGAGAGCTGTGTAGGAAACCAGGAAATGTCTGGGCAAAACAGGCCTCCACACACTATGCAGTAGTTCCCAAGGTTGCAAATCCCACTGCAGTATATGTGTGGGGACAACTAACTGGGGGGTCATAGGTCACAGGCATGGATGTCAGAGTGAGGGTCCCATAACCACCCCTCACACCCACACAAGTCAACTGTAGAAAGCCACATAGAAATGTCTGGTAAAGGCACACAAATGGCACCGATGTTGAATTAACCCCCCTACAGACTTACACAGTCATAGCACAACAGGACCCGCAGTTGCAGTAAAGCTATGAAGGGTAAGAAGTCTGAAACTCAAATGTATACCAGTACAGTCTGACCTGACCTCTGTACTGATATG
>NC_056737.1:166148775-166176251 GCF_019279795.1 Protopterus annectens
ATAGATTTGGAGTGCTTTTGCAAGGAAGAGTGGGAAAATATTGCCAAGTCAAGATGTGCCATGCTGATAGACTCCTACCCAAGAAGACTGAATGTTATAATTAAATCAAAATGTGCTTCAACAAAGTATTAGTTTAAGGGTGTGCACACACAACAAAGCATTAGTTTAAGGGTGTGCACACTTATGCAACCAGCATATTGTACATTTTTTATATTTTTTTCCCCTAACATATTTGTTTGTTTTTCAATTGAATTGTACAAGTTATAGGTTACATTAAAGATGGGAAAAGTTTTGAAATGATTTATTCATTTTTTTATATCACAAAATCATTTTAACAGGTGTGTATATATGTGTACACACACACAAACACACACACACACATACAGATATATATGTATATATATATATATATATATATATATATATATATATATATATATATATATATCGCAAATGGTCAAGACCATAAGATCAAAGTTTTAAAACTTTGAAATTGTAATAAAAAAAAAAAAACATTTTTTTTACCTTTTTGCAGGTGGCAAACCTTCCTGCACCCCCACACTCCTTGCTAAATAAATACACCAACTCCAAGATCGCACTACATTG
Source organism: Protopterus annectens (assembly GCF_019279795.1). Lineage (NCBI taxonomy): Eukaryota > Metazoa > Chordata > Ceratodontiformes > Protopteridae > Protopterus > Protopterus annectens. The sequence goes on from NC_056737.1 coordinate 166,149,382, forward strand.
AGGAAAATGGCAGATTTCCCGTTCTGTGCTGTAAGGTGATCTCCATTTAAAACGTTCAAAGTTTTAAAACTTTGATCTTATGGTCTCGACCATTTGCAGTTCAAAGTTTTGAAACTTCGAGCTTGTGAAGGGAATCCATATATATATATATATATATATATATATATATATATATATATATATATATATATATATATATATATAAAATAGTGTGTACACAAACACACACATATATTCTTCACATTCTTACTTGTTTTGTTTAACTTTAATATTCTATCTGAAGAAAGCTTCTAGTCAAAACATCAAACATCCGTTTTTCCAATTGTCATACATAGTACATATTCATAAGCCATTTTGTTTTGTTTAAAGATCGTGGGCAGGATTCACGAAGTCTTGCAAGGAGTGTAAGAGACGTGCAACACTCCATGCAAGCCTCGCGATCCAGGAACAGCCCTAAGCTCCGTGTAAGAGACCAGCTAAAACGTCTCTTACACAGACTGGGCATGGACATGCTAAATACCTCACATGCATCCGAAAGGTATGCAAATGAGGTATATTAATGATCCACGAAGCAGAAACCAGTCCGTGTAGGAGACGTTTTAGCTGCAGAAATGTACTCAGTTGACAACTGAGTACATTTCTGCAAATTCCACAACGGAGCCACGTCAGCTCCAAAAAAAGGTTGCATATGACTCAGGCAGCATGCCAATGGCCAAATATGTGGCCATTGGCAATACAACCCGATGCCAAAATGATAAAATTATAATTTTTTTTTTTCAGCGATCGCCGATGTTTAAACCCAGCGCAGCTCCATGCAAATGGGCTGCGCTGTATAACAACATAAAAAAGAAGGTTATAAACCCACAAATATGGGTTTCATGCAATACATGGAATGACAATGCAGGGACCAGCAGACCAAAACCAACATGGCCACCGTATAGTGGTTGCTAAGGGGGGAAGCTGAGTCTAAGACATGTAACTAAGCATTAGTAGACAATTTCATGTAAATGAGGGTTCGGCTACTGAATCTCACAGTCACATAGCAAATGAGCACAGTCTGAGTAGTGTAAGAGATACATAAGGGGGAGGAATAAAGTAGGAGATAGGTGACATCACAGGGGGGAATGGTAGAAAGAAATGCAGTTCATTGGAGGCCAGTATAACATGGCAGATGACAGGCACAGATCATGGAAAGAGGTGTGACACTAGAGAAGTCATGGAAAGTCAAGAAATGGAAGGTGTACACTGTTACTTACACCAAAGTTTCTTGCTGGGCGTGCACACGCGGTGCATGCCATGAAGCGTGAGTAGGACAGTGTGTGCACGTGTAAGGCAGTCTGAGCATGTGGGAGCGTGTTGGGAGATGTTTAACACTGTTTGCGCGGGTGTGCGTGCGTGTAGGGCAGGTTGAGTATGTTAGAGGCTGTTGGCAGATGTGTAACAGTGTTTGCGCGGGTGTACGCGCATTTTAACCAGAATAAGTAGATTCTGAACCATGTAAGCATCTGTGCGTGAGTGTAAGCCACTGTGAGCGTGTTTCAGATAGTATGCACGTTGCTCCCCCCTGAGGAAACAGAGAGGAAAAAGGAAGCAACAGAATTAATAGGAAGCTAGCAGGGATAACTGCTGAAGCTAGCAGGTGAAAACAATTAGAAGCAGGCAATTACACAGGCAGAATAGTAGCCCAGCCCAGCACTTAAAACTCTGCAAACAGTAGTGCAGGATGTTTCCCTTAAGAGACACTGCAAGACAGGAGTAAGCTAATAGAAGTGAAAACTGAAAAGCTGAACTCAGAGCAGAAATGTTAGGGGCTGCCATAGCTGTCATAATGAGACATAGGCAACTTGCTGAGGGTGGTGACAATGCAGATGGTGCCAGACAACCCACAGTGAGGAGACGGAGAAGAGTGTACAGGCCCAGGGTCACCTACCATGGGTTACATGAGCTGGAGATAGTAGAGCACTATAGAGTGGACAGAGAGCTCCTGCAGCAAATTGTTGAGCTGTGCAGGCCACGCCTCACACACAGAACCAACAGAGGGGAACCCATCTCAGTGGAAACCAAGGTATGTGTTGGCCTAAGAATACTAGCAACAGGTACCTTCCAGAGACCAACTGGTGATATGATGGGGATATCACAGGCATCAGCCTCCAGGGTACTGCACCAGTTCCTGGATGCCATGTCAGCACATGTCGGTGATCATGTATATTTCCCAATGCCCATGAGGTATTGGCCAGCAATATGCTTCTCTTCCAGCAAATAGCGGAATACCCTGAGGTACTGGGTGCAATAGACTGCAGCACGCACATACGCATCAAAGCACCAGACAGTGAGCGGGGTAGGGCCTACATTAACCACAAGGGCTTCCCCTCCATCAACTGCCAGGTCATGTGTGATGCCCAGGGCATAATAATGAATGTGTGTGCTGGCTGCCCTGGGAGTTATCACGATTCCCACATCTGGCATTTGACGCAGCTGTACCAGACATTTGCCAATGGGGACATCCCACACGGACACCTAGTGGGGGATGCAGGTTATGCACTGGAGCCGTGGCTGATGACACCCATCAGAAACGCACACACACCTGAACAGGAACGCCATAATGAGGCACACACACAAACACGTAATGTAATAGAGCATGTGTTTGGGCTGCTCAAGTCACGGTTCCGGTGTCTGGACACATCTGGTGGAGCCTTGCAGTACACACCAACTACATGTACCCAAATTGTCATGGTATGTGCTATGCTACATAATATGATCTTGTGAAAACAGCTGCAACAGGACCAGCATAGGGCCGGGCCAAACAGCCCCCTGCCATTGCCAAGGCCATCACAGGCAGAGCGTGACTCAGAGGAGGAACAACCTGAGCCTGCCCCAGTAGGCAGAAGGAGGTGTGCCCAGTATGCCCTAGCCTTGGCAAAGAGGCAATGCATAGCACATAAACTGGCTCAGTAGGAACTCTGGGAATGATACCCCTCTCTGACTCACTCATATAGTATCAGGGATGCCTAACATGACACAACCTGCTCTCAAACATGTACAGGGAGTGTAGTATGTGCATCCGACAGAGGCAGCCCTGCAGCACCACCTGAGGCATGATAGCCATGTGTTAAGCAATGTAACACCATCTAGTATATGCAAACATGAAGACCCTGCCTAACATCTCACCCTCACCAAGCATGATGCCACACTATGAAGACAAGAAGATCAAGTACAATAATTGGCTGAAGTAATGCAGTCAGTCAAAGGGGAGCCAATGTGTTTCAGGCTGCGAAGATATGCAGAGCTTGACATGATGCACCACCTGCTAGGGGTGGCGTGCACCTATCATGCCATGCCCCATGGATACCGGCAAAGGCTGTCAGTACCCACAGCATGCCCTGAATAGGTAAGTCTCAAAACACAAACCCACCTTCATAGGTTCTACAAGGGATAGGAACCTAGATGTAATGCTACCCAATGGCAGATGTATAAACAGCAAGATGTGTGCAGTGTAAATGCACACAGTAAGGAGAATGTAGATACCAGTCCTGTAATAGAGAACTGGGCAAGGCTCACATCAGCACCCTAACACTACCAGGTCACACCTCATACTGTGCTGTACAGCCACAAAACATGGAACAAGCTAGAAAAGGAGGGTGGCTAGCAAGAAATGGCAAGGATAACCACACCCCCATGTTGGTACCACAACAAGAAGCAGCATGGAATAGCCATGGTCAAATACCAATGGCTAAAACTGCCTCGCAGTATATAGCCTGCTGCAGACTACTGTCCTAATACCAGGAACAGCACCTGGCCTATGTCGGAATACATGAATATATCAAGCCCCCCAAACCACATTATATTGCTTGACTGAAAATACCCAGACATACACCGGTAGCATTGTACTAGCACCAACACAGTAGGAGAAAATTACCCAGATTCCATAAACCAAAATGCCCAGGAACAATGTACTACTCCCACAAGAGGGGTAAGCATACTGGATGTGATAATCAGCAACATGTGTACTGGATGGCAAGATGAGAAGTGTGCCCCTCATTGGTAAGACCAGACCATAGAGTAATCACACTGGATATACACACCCTGTCCCAAGTCCCTGGCCAGAATACCACAGTGAAAAACATGTGTAAAGTATAGGTTGCAGCCCTCAAAACCGATGTTGAATCCACAAAAGGCCCTGTGCAAGTGCAGAATATGGGACACACCACAGAACATGTTATACAGGCATTCCATGAACACAGCCAGGAATGCTTGGAGTATGCAATCACAAATAACAACAACACACAATGCCATACACGCAGGCATCTGGCATGCTGGCCTCCAGCCATTACCAAACCATGCAAGAGAATGAGGAAGTTACCACATGATAGAGCAAACATAAAAAGGGAAGTAATCACTGACCAGTAGTATGGCAACAACATATGTCCACACATACAATCCACTAAGTCCAGCCACAACAAGTATAATCTGTGAATCCAGAGGCAATGTGACGCCAGTACCAAGTACACAGACAACCACAACACCCCCCAATAAATACAAACATATGTGATAGATGCATCCATGTATCCAAACCAGAGGTTGAGCTCCAACAACTAAGTACTGTCAACACTAGTCAGGAGGAGAAGGTAACCACATACACCACAAACTCAGTCCCACATAGACCTATCACAACTGTAAACCAAACACATAAACACAGACAAATATTCCTGGAGGCCTTAATTACAAACACACCACACCAACAGAAGCCTCCAAAATAGATCACAAGCAACCACAACCTTCAAACATAGCACATGCAATGAATAGTACGCAAAGCTGGTGTGCCAAACAGTCACAGGCCAGAAGGAGAAACAACATGCCTGATATAGTTGTAATAGGTGTCTGTATAGGCAGACACTCAGCTGTCCCATTCACCAGACTGAACAAGGGAAAGGGTAGAGTAAGCTGCTTGTAGGCTGCCACAAAAAGCCACATAACACAAGTACGCAGGTCACCCCAAAGCAAGCAGAAATATGATGTACTCAATGTCCATGCTGGTGTGAATTACCTGACATGTACCTCCCTGGTCAACATCAAAAGAGACATGGATGGTCCTTCCGAGTATGTACCCCAGTGTGGGATGACACTGGCTGTGTGCAGCATCCAACCCTCACCAAGAATGATGCCACAGTACACACACAGAATGCTCATGTTTAACAGCTGGCACAGTTACAGCTGTCAGTCCAAGAGGGTGTAATGTGTGTCTGCTTGAGATGTCAAGCATGACAAGCCATGCTGCTGTTACAGGGATGTCTGTCAGCTGTTACCCGTGTGCGTCTGGATACTGGATAAGGCCTTTGCCACCTCCATAGAGCCGTATGTAGGCAAGGCCAAAAAGACTACCCACCACCCTAGAAAACATAAGTGATAGGAAACATAAGGGTAATGCTGACCAATGCCAGATGTGTAAACTGCAATATGCATGCCCCTGAGGCACTTCCCATTATGGAGAATATTGATGTTTGTCCAGTGACAGAAGACTGCTGCAAGCCTAGTGATAGCACACCAGCACTACTAGGTTATACCACATATCATGTGTTATGGCCCCAACACCTGCACCAAAACATCAAAGGAGGGGGAGTATCCATATGCAGCACAGACACCCATATTGCAAGGTAACTGACAATGCACAAAGCAGTGGACAGCACCCATGTGCACATAACTGTAGTCAAAACTGCTGTATAGTCTGTAGCATGTGACAGACCACACTCTCACATACAAGAACTCCACCCAGACATCTGAAGACACTAGACAGTATGAATGTCCCACCAAATACCAGATAAGGTACACACAAAGTGCCACATAGGTGTCAAACCATTATGTATGCAAGGAGTAATCAGGGACCTAGGGACATAGGTCGACATTAATCTGTCATGTGACACCCAGAATGCCAATGTGGCTATGAAGACTGTTGATACTGGACACCGTATCATGAACGGATTCACATCAATATCAACAGAGGTCACTGTGCCACTGTACAGTTCCCTTATCAGACCCATAATCTAGTACAATGACTCATATGGGATGTACCGTACGTGACACCTGCAGCGGTTCAGAAGACCTCATAGTTATCCCACCAACAGGATAAAGGGTGTGAAATATATGTCATATGCTGCCTGGCTGTAGACACCCCAGCTGACTGCAGTCACACACTGCCTACACAGAGGCATTGTATGTCTGTTGTACAAGGCCATGTCCAACACAGGAGTAATGGACATGCTACACCACAGGAAATCAAAGCCATTGGAGCTGTGAGAGTCACATATGTCAACCTCAACACATAATGAAATAAGATGTGCTGGAGGGACAGATACATAACCCATAGGCTCCCCACACCCAGAAACAGGATCCCAATCCATGGTAGGCAGAGCCCCTCATTGACACCCCTCAACAGGAATATTGCCAAGTGGATGGATGACCGTACATGTATACTGGGGGTCCCCACTGTGTCACGACCAGACAGAGGCTCAGTGAAGAACCTCATAAATGGCCATAATTGAACATAGCAAGGGGTGGCGAAAGACACACACACTCTAGCTAGGCTTACTAATGGCCTAGGGTGTCTAGCCTACTATGAACCCATGAACCTATGAAGATACAAAACGTACAGGACACAAGGATAATCACAAGGCTTACCCAACTGATGGTAGGAACCATGTTGGGCATCCACAGATATGCTCCGAATCACACAGATATTACAAACAACATACCAAACACACACACATATTGCTAACATACAACCTGTCAGGTGCAGTGCAAACACCCCCCCCCGAGTGCAAAATACCTATCCCAGCAGATGGTCCCCTGACATTGCAGATGCTGAGGTAACAGCCATCATCTGCAAACCAGAACACACAGCAGCAAAGGTATGTGATGTTGTCCTGTGCTTAGGCCAACATGGACCCCAAGAATAATGGAATGCCAAATCACACTACTGCCCAATGTCAGCCTTACCACAGGATATGTACCCAAAGAGTAGTGTACAACAACAGTGGTCCATCACAACAAAGGTGTTGCCTGAATAGATACTCCAAGCTACCACCCCAGGATCCTGACAAGCTTGTTCTGCACAGCTATGGAAAGGATCAGTATGTACCGCAGACAGAAGGCTATTGTGGACCTACTGATACTGGACCCTACACACTGTGGCTGTTGTAATTGCAGAACCGGCCCCTAAACATGTCTGACCCATTTGAAGCAGTCATTAAGGTCCTTGATGAGGGCTATGTGGTCCACACAGCGTAGCTGGACCGTGCACATGCTTCTAGACAATACCGTACGTGTTCAGTATAGATATGTTCACCAGCTTAAATATACACCCCTATGTCAGTAGAGGGGTTGCAAAGCAGACCAAGGACAGAACTGACATGGTCAAACATGCCGCATCCATGTCAGACTACAAAGCGTATATGAGTGGCATCCCACAAGGCCTGGTCTTGGCCCCACCCCCACCCCCGTTCTGTATACATGTCCCATAGGTATAGGCCAACATGGAAGGACTGTCACTGAGCATGTATGCAGAGGAGTACAAACAGCCCATCATATCCGACCCCCAGCTGAAACAAGCAACCTACAAAAGGGCCACCTACAAACAGACAACTGTAGCCATAGCCATGTCAGCAAGCTAATTGCAGAACTTTGTATAGACAACCACCATGGATATACAGTAAGTGCCCACAAATTACCACACAGGTGTTAACCCATGAGGTACCTAACATGTAATGTGAGACCTGGGTACAAAAGGTGATAAATATCCTGCACTGGACAAACATGTGGCTGTAGTGCTCGCAGAAACATGTACCATATACCCACCCAAACATGAAGGTTGGCAGATGTAGATAAGGGGAACTCGATGTGGCTCTGCAGCCATCCTCCGTCAGTATCACAACTGACTACAATAGCCCCTGTGGGATATACCGCAGCAGACACCTCCATCAACTGTAAAGTCCACAACAGTACCCCACCAGGGGTAGCAAAGAGAATGAACAGATGCCATGTGTTGCCTGAGTAAACAAACTGCAGCCCCACACACCGCCATCCTTCCCAGCTACAGGAAAGCTGTGCCTGATGTATGAAGCCATGTCCAACCTTGAATGAATGAACATGTTGCACCTTGTACAATCTGAATGGCAGTGAGCTATGCACATGAGAGACCTGAACCCCAGCACTGACATACATAGGACAAGCTGTACAGAATGATCCATAACACAGAATGCACCCCCACACTTCAGTAAACTCCTGGTACAGGTCAGCCAGAGAGCCACATATCGACACCCCTCAAGAGGCATCCTGATGAGTGTATGGGAGATGGTAGGCTACCCTGGGTATCACTGTTATGTCAGAGGTAGACGGAGGCACAGTATACTAACCATGACATATGAAATGGCAAACTCCAGTTACAATGTGTGTCGAAGGACAAACACACCCTGTGACTAGCATCAGAAATGGCCTAGGGAACATTGCTAGTGTTTGCCAATGTCCACCCATGTTGTGGAATACACTAGCAATGTTGGACGAGCCTGGTGTAGGTAGTCCATATCTGAACATATTGCAACATGGTCATATGTGCACAACTGGCCCCTACACAGTCTGTTGTGCTCACTATGAAGATGTCAAGCAGTCAGAGGACTAAAGCCCAGGATACTGTCCACCACAGTGAAAGTAATGAGCCAGTACACTATACGGTACTACAGTGTTAGGTCATTATGAAAGTATGTTGAGAACTGTCAGCAAAGTATCCCATGCAATCCCTGCAGGCACAGTATAATCCCTGCTGTGGCAGACACAAAGCAGTTGGCCATTTAGTACACAACATGACACCCAACACAAATCATAAATGTGCGATATTGTCGAAGTTCACACACACCCAAATATGTGGTGGACTTCAGAGTGCAACATATGGAAAGCTCACACTGGGCATGCTCGCACACTTTGATAAATGAGGCATATGTCAGACAACATGCCATGGAAAGGCTGAACTGGGCATGCTCACACACTTAGGCCATATCTCCGTTTAGCAGTTGGCCACACATATCTGGTATTTGTACGTGTCAGTCCAGGAACCAACCACAACACAGCAATCAGCCCAGTGCACACAGTAAATGACCACAGAGACATAAGTGATATAGTGGCTCGCCATCATATGCAAACATCTTCCACAGATACACAAGTTGGTCATAGGAACAGGGAATGCTATGGCAATAAAGACCTGCAAACAGTAGAACAGCACAACAAATATTGTGCATCCGACAATTGAACATATGAGTGCAGAGGTCAATACTAGGCTTCTTGCCCCAGGGAATGACAGCTCAGCCAGAGTGTGCTTGGCATCTGCATCCCCAGGACAGTAGGCTACTGTGCCACCGTAAAGTAGGTCACAGAAGGCAACATGTGAGGCTAGTAAGCTGTGCCTCTGTCAAGCAGGGGCACTGTGGAGGTCTCAGGGATTGAATGTGATAAGCCACAGCCATGTTGTCGGTGTGTGCTGTGAGAGGGTTGCTGAGGCCCTCTGACAGTAGGTGTCCGTCAATAACAGACTGAGGGGAGCCCTATCTGCATTCTCTGGACGATTCCACTGTCAACACTGTGTTGTAATGAGTATGTGTGAATGAAGTGCCATGCCGGAACTGCCCTCAGATGTCCTCCCTCTGTGGGCTACAGCTCTGCAATGTATTAAGTCACTCTGTCTGTTGAACGGCGCATATATGGCTGATGTACAGCTGACAGGTGCCTTGTTGTGGAGCAGTCATGGGTATATGTGGGATAGCATGACCAATGCAAACTGTACACATGCTCATAGGATGCAATTGTCAAGGATTATGCTGAGTGGCCAGTATAGTCCTCCAGCATGGGTCCTCTGAATTCATCCACCCCAGTCTACACAAGTGTAGAGTCTGCTTGTGCTAAACACAGTTTGTGTGCAGTGACAACCTTGCCTGGGGGTGGAGATGAGATATGGATGTCCAGGTAAAGGAGGGTATGGTCAGATATCAACAATGGTGGTCTACCTCTGGTGTGGAACAGTGAGTACCCACGTTGCAGATGGACAGGTGTAATATGTATTCACCCATGTGGCTGTGGTGTGTGGCTCTGCCATAGCACATGGACCCACAAATTGTAGTGGCTGTAGGGTAAAGTGGTAAAGGCCTGAGTCGTTCTCACACACAATATGCCTGTACCTGATGTTAACAACTGGAATGGTGTATGTGAATACCTGCATATCCTGGCACTGTTCCCAGGGAAGCTAAGTGTGTGTCCTGGATGTGGGTGTGGTGTTCTGGACTGGTTGTGTTGTGTGTTACAGGTCCTGTGTTCCCAAAGCATGGTATAGAACATAACCTGCCAGTGCGATGTGCATATCTGACCCTGACGTAGGTGGCTGCAAATGCATATATATGCTATCCCCCACCTGACAGGTAGTACTACATCTACATACCTCTGTAGAAATAAAGATGTCAGCACCCTAGAAATACTACAGATGCAGAAAAAATGCCCAGTAATTCAGATAGTGCGCTCTGCTAATGCGTTTCCCTTAAGTGTCGTAATATAGTTAGGTAGGGGTTCGAATCCTGCAAATGCTCTGTGTGGGTGAGTGGGGTTTTTGTGTGTGAAAGGCTGTGAGAGGGAAATGTCCCTTTTGGCAACTGGGAAAACACACTACAGGATGCACATTCCCCTTACTAAACACTGATGATGTCAGCACCCTATAAGTACAGCAGGAGAAGAAAAGCCTCCCAGTAATGCGAATAGCACGCTCTTCTAATGTGACCATCTCAAGTGTCATAACATAGTTAGATAGTGGTTTGAATCCTGCAAGAGTGCATGTTTGGATGAGCGGGGTTTATGTGTGTGTGCAAATTTATGTGAGGGAAATGTCCCTTTTGTCAACTGGGAGAACACACTACAGGATGCACACTCCCCTTTCTAAACACAGATGATGTCAGCACCCTATAAGTACAGCAGGAGAAGGAAAGCCTCCCAGTAATGCGAATAGTGTACTCTGCTAATGCATCCATCTCAAGTGTCATAACATAGTTAGGTAGTGGTTTGAATCTTGCAAATGGCATGTGTGTGTTTGGACGAGCTGGGTTAGTGTGTGTGCAAATTTGTGTGAGGGAAATGTCCCTTTTGGCAACTGGGAGAACACACTACAGGATGCACACTCCCCTTTCTAAACACAGATGATGTCAGCACCCTATAAGTACAGCAGGAGAAGAGAAGCCTCCCAGTAATGCGAATAGCGTGCTCTGCTAATGTGTTCGTCTCGAGTGTCATAACACAGTTAAGTAGCGGTTTGAATCCGGCAAGTGTGTGTGTTTGGATGAGGGGGGTTAGTGTGTGTGTGTGCAAATTTGTGTGAGGGAAATGTCCCTTTTGGCAACTGGGAGAACACACTACAGAATGCACACTCCCCTTTCTAAACACAGATGATGTCAGCACCCTATAAGTACAGCAGGAGAAAGAAAGCCTCCCAGTAATGCGAATAGCGCATTCTGCTAATGCGTCCGTCTTGAGTGTCATAACATAGTTTGGTAGTAGTTTGAATCCTATAAATAGCAAGTGTGTGTGTTTGGATGAAGAGGGTTAGTGTGCATACAAATTTGTGTGAGGGAAATGTTCCTTTTGGCAACTGGGAGAACACACTACAGGATGCACACTCCCCTTTCTAAACACAGATGATGTCAGCACCCTATAAGTACAGCAGGAGAAGGGAAGCCTCCCAGTAATGTGAATAATGCACTCAGCTAATGCGTCTCTCCCGAGTATTGTAATGTAGTTAGATAGGAGTTTGAAACCTGTAAATGACATGTGTGCGTGTGTTTGGATGTGGGGAGTTTGTGTGTGTGCATTTCCGTATGAAAAACATGTTAGTTTTGGCAATCAGGAGATCACACTACCTGATGCACATTACCCTTTCAAAATACTGATGTTGTCAGCACCCTATAAGTACAGCCAGAGAAGGGGAACTATCTAGTAAACTGAACAGTGCGCTTTGCTAATGCATCTTTCTCATGTGTCATGACTTAGTTAGGTAGGGGAATGAATCCTGCAAATGGCAAGTGTGCATGTGTGAGGGGGTAATAGGGTGTGTGTAAATGCAGGTGTGAGAGAACAGATCCTTTTGGCAAATACTACAATACACCAGATGCTGCATACTCCCCCAGTAAACACAGGGGATGTCACCACACTATCAGCACAGCCAAACAGGGCTAGTTGGCTAGTAATGCCAATAGTGTGCTCTGCTACTGTGTTTATTACCATTGTCAGAGTACAGATAGGTATGTTTTGGTAACCCACAACTGCCAAGTGTGGTTGTGTCACACAGTATGACCTTGTGTGGGTCTTTGTACATAACAATGCATGTCATTGCCTAAACCAGCAATGGCATTGCACACATGATGTATGTGTGTGTGTGACACATACATATAAATACCTGTGACCTGCAGTAGTTACCATGTCTGACACATGCCTCGAGTGGATAAATGGTATTTGCAATGTATACCAATATGACTGTGTCTTACTGTGCAGGGTCCGCACGTGGTATGTCTCTATACAGTGTGGGTGTCTATGGTGAAATACCTACAGCAGGGGATACACATCTGGTCTGGGCCATATAGTGTACATGTAGTCGATGTACAGGTGCTGCATGTTCCCACCTGTTGTGGTAGTGGTAACATGTCATTCCACTGCAATTCAGTGACCACATGCTGTGAACCCTTCAACTAGTGTGTTGTAGCTACAGTAATGCTCACAATGTTTGGCTGGATGCAGTCCAGCCATATAAACACAGTTCTTGAGACTGTCATATTGCCAGTGTTGTTATGGAGGATAGGTGGTCTTCCTGTGTATGGGAGGGTTGTGTGTGCCAGGCTATGAACCAGATGGCAGTCCAACACACTGTTAGCTGCACATGAGTAGGCCCTGATTGTTTGTGCTGTGCCAACAACCTGGAGGTGTGTGTATCTGTGGTACCTTGGGATACCACCCCCCTATCCATGTGTGTTACATGTGTAGGGGATGACAGGCATGGTATGGGGCATAACCTGTCAGTGATGGGTAACACCTGTGAGCCATGAATCATGAATCTGGTACTGCACAGACATTGCAGTTCCCCATGCTGAGGGCAGTGTCTGGTGCATGCATCTTCCGGTGTACACTGCTGTTGTTGTGTAGCAGCACTGTTAGTGTCATAACCTGTGTGATACCCACGGAGGTGGTTATGTAAACCATGTCCTGCAGCATAAGGCAGTATGTGTGTACCAAGGAGCTTTGCCATTATACATCGGGCCATGGGTGTCATGTGCAAGATGACCCTTGCACATTATTGTGGCTTCCCTAGCATGTAAGCACACATTGACAGCCAGTGGATACCCTATGAACGACAGTGGAGACTGAGCATAATGTAGTCATACAACACCCTTCCCACATATAGTGGTAGAATACCTGGTGAGGGTATATTGGCAACCAACATCAGGCTCATACTGGCCCGTGCCACATGCTGAGAGATCCATTCTATGTTCCCTATCATGTAGTCCAGGGAGGTATGTCTCAGGCAGCCATACTGGCATGGTCAATGAGTGAGTCATATGTGTCCATGCCTCTGACTGACCTGTATGCATGTGTTCTGTGGTGGACCATAGTGCCCCTGAGGCATATCACTGTGACCTTCACCAGATACAGCCTGTTGAGCGGGACCCCAGTGCAGCACACAAGACAGGTACCTGACACGTCTGTAGCAGGTGTGTTGTGTAGCCCTACAGGCTGTGAGTGTGTGGCACAGGGGATGTGCATGACATGTGTGGCATGTGCTCTGTTCTGACAGAACATATGCCTGTGTGCCAGCTGCGGAGGTGTGTGATGCCCAGGCAGGCTGCTATTCTGAGTCCCCATGTATGCCCCAGTGTGTTCAGCATGCTGTCAGTGCGTGTCAATGTCTGACTTGTATTGTAGTCACTGTAATATATTTTATTTATTTATTTATTTATCCTACATTTGTTGACTGGGATAGTCCGACTGGATGCATGTCCATTTCCAGGGGAGGCCTGAGGAGACAAGCTACGAGGGTAGCAGATACAGCATTACATAATACTAGCATTACATATTACAAACATATTATTTACAGAGATTACATAAGTAAGCAAGTCAAACATGTTCCACAGGTTAATGTTAGTCCTGAGCACAAGTCAGGATTAAATTAAATTACACAGTAAAGTGGTTCACAGATTTTACACATTCGAGTTAGCCAGGCTTGATACATTGACATAGCCAGTTAAGTGACAAATGTTGTTTGAGTCTAGTGTTAAATTGACCTAAGGTAGACAGTAGGGTAATATTAGCTGGAAGTGAGTTCCAGGATCTACTTACAGGGTTTGCAAAGAGAGAATCACCGGCTGTGTTATTAAACTTGCTAGTCTGAATTCGTAGTTTGTTAGAGGATTGAAGCGGTCTAGGATTCTTATAGGGGGTGATAATATTTGAAGTGCAGGAGTATTGTCTGGATTATAGAGGATTTTATAGGCCATAATCAGTTAGTTATACTGTATTAGGCTGGGTATTGCAAGCCAACCAAGCTGATTTAGATTGATGCAATGATGTGTCCTAAAAGGCAGCCCAGTGGCAAACCTGGCAATGTGGTTGTAGCAAATTGAGTGTTTGTTAAGGACAGTCTTGTTCATATTCGAGAGTAGAGGGGATGCATACAGAAGGGTGGAAACAAGGTGTGAGCGAGCTATGGCACCTTTAGCTGGAGGGGCTAGGAAGGCTTTAATTCTGTAAAGTGACCCTAGTTTTCTATTGATGGCTTTGGTAATTTGGTTAACATGTAGGTCACATTTGAGATTATTGTCTATGATGACACCTAATAGTTTAGTTGATGGGTCGGGGAAGATTATTGTGCCATCAGTTGATGTTATGGTAACGGTGAAAGCAGTAGACCTACGTGTTGGTGAAATAACAGCAGTTTAGTTTATTTGGGATTTAGGCTCAGACAATGTTCAGAAAGCCAGTTTTCTATTGTATTAAAGGTGGTCTGGGTAGCTGACCATAACTCTACTGGAGATGTGGCTGAGCAGATCAGAGTAGAGTCTTCAGCATATTGGATACAGCTGACTTTTGGGATGACAGTATAAAGGTCGTTAATGAAGATGGAGAACTGCAAGGGCCCTAGTATAGAGCCTTGTGGTACTCTGAGGGTGTTAGGTAGAAGGTTAGAGAGTTTGTTCTGCCAGAGGCCAGCCTGCTGTCGACCATGCAGGTAGGATTGAAACCATTGGAAGGCTCCAGTATCTAGACAGTGTTTGCAGGGTGTACAAGTTGGTGATCAACCATATCGTATGCCTTGGAAATATCCAAAAAGAGGGCTGAGGATATATAATTAGTGTTGCAAGTATGGTTTATGGTATTAGTAAAGGCTAGGAGGCCTGAAGTAGTGCTGTGATGAGGACGTAAGCCATGCTGAGCGTCTGCCATAATGCGATTTTGGATTAGGTGGTGCATGAATTGTCTATGACGAAAGTTTCCATAATCTTTGCAAGTGGAGAGAGTATAGCTATTGGCATATAATTGGAGAATTCAGTAGAGCTGCCTCCTTTGTGAAGTGGGATTACATATGACATTTTCCAGATGGTGGGAAAGTTAGATTCTACCATGGTTCGTTTGATTACCGTTGAGACGGGGTAAGCAATAGCATCATCTGGTTTTGATAGGTACTCGGCAGGGAGTTGATCAGCAGAAAGTGTAGTGGGTTTCACTGTTTCAATCAAGGTATGGAGAAGTGAAGTGGCAACTGGTTTGCAGCTGAACGCAAGTAGGTTTCTAGGGGTGCTACTTTCAGGACCAGGGGAGCTAGGAGGTAGATGGTTAGCTAGGGCCTGAAATGTCTCAGTAAAGAACTGGTCAAGACTATCAGGAACATCTTCAGGGGTATTATCAATATTAGCAGCAGGGATTGGGGTTGATGTTTGTCCAGGATGTGGTATATATGACATGCCACCTGACAGGGTATGGCATTACTGGGTTCAGAGAGACCAGTCCCCAGATTGGCTGTGTGGTGGCATCCCACACATGTGTTGTACGTTCCTGGTCAAGGGTGATGGCTGACTGCATACATGTGGCAGCTGTGACATTGACACATGACTCACATAAACCACAACTGGACCATAGAGGCGATTCACAGGTTACCTTTGCACATGCTACCCTAGTAGTGTGATTGCCATGGTGAGTACCAACACATAGGGCCAATGGGGAGCAACATACTGAAGGTGTGTATGTGTGGATGTACCACTACTGTTTCATAGCACTGACATATATGACTGCACACGTGGGTAAATGCCAGGTAAGACATGTGCAATGTGTCACAGGCAACGTACATGCGTACAGGACAGACAGTGATGTTCTGTCATGTGTAAAGTTGACATACGTATCGTACACTATGCAGATGTCACTAGAAGTCTACAGAAGCACTGTAACTCTGCATTGCAGGTGTAAGCAGTGTTCCAGGGAACCCCAAGCGAACATGCATGCAAACAAAGCTACAGTAAACAGGGCTGGAAGTAGTGCATTGTACAACAAAGAAGGGGTAACAATAACAGTAAGTAACAATGCAAATATGTAGGCACTATCAACATGTACCCAGGAATACACAGCGCAGATGCCCATGGTAGAACTGATATTATGTCATACTTATTTGTGATTTGGATTACATTGGTACTGCACACATATCTACATGCGTGAACATCCACATGGCATAGTCGCTGTGGGCAACTTGACACCATTACTGTACATGTCCACCATTGCATATCACTACTTGCGTTAGCTTTCCCCCTGTGCTACCCATGTATGCAGCTATCTGTTGACAACCTTACCACCGGCATGCAATTATGTGCAGCTGTTATACTTTGGTATGTACTATGGGTGCAGATAACAATTCAGGACATTCATACAGTTACTGCAGTAGGCATGCTGGGATAAACACACAGTCATAGCAGCACACTGTACTGTTAGCAACATGATACTACTAATACACTTCTATGTAGTCACCCTGTGCATCAGCAATGTGTTTACCTGTTCCCGCAATGATGTTGGAGATTGCAGGAGGTGGCACAGTGTCATCATATGCACAGGGTGTGGATTAGGTATGCCTGAGTCAGCCACTGATACCACCAATTGACATGTGTGTGTATGTGTGTTGGTGAGGGGCAGCAATACAGGGTGGGGCAGTGTTGGTGCAGTGTGTGCATGTATGTGGTCGCCCTAGGTGTTAACATTTCGCATGTGTGTATGCATGCACACAGTTCCACCTCATGGCTGCCATATACAGGGGTTTGTGGACAGCCACAGACTGCACCTGGCAGGCCATACAGATCAGTGTCTGTGTGCACGGACACGGTACCTGTGCCTGGCAGGGGTGCTACGGACCATATCCAGTACTAAGCCAGACTGGGTACTGTCATCAGAAGCAGGAGTGTGTTGACTGGACACAAGTCCCTGTTGGGACTGTCCAGAGCCACGTGCACGTGGTCTCCTGGGGCGTTCCGATGACAGCACAGACCCAGCATTGCTGGGGCTGCTGCTGGCACTATGGGGGCGTGCGCGAGCCTGTTGTCATCAGCACTGACTGCCAGCTGCTGCTGCCGGCATACGGCCACGTCGACACCGCAAATGCCCACCATTGCTCTGGCTCATGGACATCTGGTTGTGGAACTGCTATAATATGTCCCCACAACGTCTGTCTATGACATTGGTGAAGTTACGGATAGCATCCGCAATGTCACGCATACTGTCTGTCATGGCTGTGCGACATGCTCTCAGCTCCCTCAGACCCAGTCTGGTGTATCTTTCCATACGTGACTGTGCCTGCATGACAGTCCGTAACATAGCTGAGGTTGACAGACCACTTTGGGCACGTCAGCCAGAGGCAGTACGCCCACGGATGCTCCCACGAGAACCCATGGGAAACTGTCTGGTACCATCGGAGGACCCTGCCCATGGCTGTTGTGTGGGGACGCATGTGCCACAGGTACCACATTACCCTGGTCTATGCCCACTGTATCCTGTCCATCACCTAGGGACAATGGTGACAAAGGATACACTGGCAGGATGACTGTGCACAATGATGGGGGTTGACAGCTGTGTACTGTCAATTGGCTGACCAATGGCAGACCCTGACACACCTTCCTGTACCATTACACAAATATCATCATTACCAGTAGCCATGGCACAGGATTCAGGTTCCCTGCTGCAGGTCACCAGAGCAGCCCCAGAACCTGTGGGAGGAAGACAGGAAACACAGTTTACAGTCTCCAGACATTGTTACCAGTGATGCACTTCTACACACATGCACACATGCACACATGGACACATGCACACATGCACACATGGACACAGGCACACATGCACACATGGACACAGGCACACATGCAGACATGCACACGTGGACACATGCACCCAGGCACACATGCACACATGCACACATGCAGACATGCACACGTGGACACATGCACACATGGACACATGCACACATGCACACGTGGACACATGCACACATGGACACATGCACACATGTGCATGTGCACATGTGGTCACATGCACACATGGGCACATGCACACATGCGCACATGCACACGTGGACACAGGCACACATGCACAGATGCACACGTGGACACAGGCACACCTGCACACATGCACACATGCACACATGGGCACAGGCACACCTGCACACATGCACACATGCACACCCCGCAGTATACACACAGAGCACTACTGAGTTACACTACTGTTACTAGCATTATCAGGACTATTATAGGTTATGTTAAACACACTCACCAGCATGGATGGCCTGCCTTGCTGTAACCCTGGAGGGACCTGCAGAAATGATGAGATTAATGTCAGTGGGCACAACTGTGCCATTGATATTGCATATGATACAGTGTACAGAACAGTCAAGTGTACATATGGCATATTACCTGCACGCTCCATGTCGTGCTGCTGTGTGGAACCAACCTCCATCATAATGCAGGTGTACTGCTGTTGGTGTTCCGGGGCTGGAGCCACAACACTTAGAAGTAGCCCCTCCAGTCTGGTGAGGGGGGGGGAATGTGTGGCCACCCCACCTCCTCTGGCGACCTGTTGCCTGTGGATATCTGATGCACGCTGACGGACACTTCGGATTAAATCACTGCAGTGATGTTGTACCTGCTCATATGTCCTGTTATGCATGCCAATATCATTTACCCTACAGACAAGGTCTTGCCACAGTGCAGCCCTCTCCTGCTGATTCTGACTGGTGCGGGTAAACAGGATGTCATACTCCTGCACCAGGCTCTGGTGGATCTCCTCGCCTTCCACCACAGAGTAGGCGGGGTTACGCTGACGCGCCATCTCCCTGGAAGAGAACACAAACAGGATATCAGCAGACCATGTCAGCAATATATGGCACACATACTATACATGATACTCATGTGTAGTGATATACTACTACTCCCATATGTTGCATGTGTGTGTGTCGTGGTGGATACACAGGTACATGGCCAGATATCAGTGCTCAGCCAACACCTGTGCAACAATACCTGCCACATTCCACACAACATAGTAGCATGCCCCATCGGTCAGCACACACTGACAGGTGCAATGCACAACCTCACTCTGGGGGTTCATCCCAAGGTACTGTATGTGGGACACCGTCCACTACTGTGATGTGGACAGAAGTTACTCGGCCTGGATATACATATCCCACCACCACCACCAGCACAGTAGACTACTTTGATATGTATGTGATTAGACAGTTATTCACTTGCTGGGACTGAGATGGTATCCATGCAGCACACTGGGCCAGTGGAAGCCACAAGCCACACTGCTGACCCCTTTGTGAATGCTTACCATGGACATGCCACAGTTTGCATGGAACTTGCACACACATTTCTAACCCAGACCCTATGCACAAAGGTTAGGCATCCTGTCCTGTGGACCCCAAACAGAGGCAGATTGTATAACAATAGCAGGAGGCTACTGCAGGACAGAGCACATTCACATTAAGGGAAGGCATCTGTAGTCAGCACTGGTACTACGCTACAGTCCGTCATAACAATGGCCATGGCCTACTCTGGGAGGGAAATGGACACAAACACTATGAATGACCACAAGGCCTTCTTCAGTTATGTTACACATATGGACCACATGCCTCAGATATGCTCTGTGTTAATACACACCTACTTAACATTCACCAAACACACGGATATTGGCAACAATCTTGCAGACATGTTTGGTGCATGTATCCCCCCTCCTTCTCCCCCACCAGTTGAAATATTTATCACAGCTGGATGTAACCTCCCTATCATCTCACATGTCCAGATGAGGGCCACCCTCAGCAGAGAAGAACACACAGCATCACTGTGACCTCATGGTATCCCTGGATGTGTGCTACCTGGACTCCGAGAGGACATACAACCACATATAACACTGATAATTTATCTTGGCCGTACTACAGGATATGTACCTGGACAGTGGCATACAGCAACAGTGGTCCCACACCACTAAGGGGGCACCTCAACTGACCCTGGGAATTACCACATCATATGCATAATGGGCCTGGTCTGCTAAGCTATGGAATTATGCAGTATGGGATGCATATGCAGTGATATCGGGTACCTGCAAACAATTGTTCCCAGCCAGTGTGCCTTTGTGATGGGCTGATCCTGCCTTTTGAACTTGGCTGACCTTTCAAAGCAGTCAGTACAGCCATTGCTGTGGCAACGCACAGAAAACTGCTGCCAGGATCATGGCCTAAGACTGATTGACATGTAATGTATGGCCATCCCCTTTTGGTGGAACTACGTACACACAACATATCACATGGACATACCTATGGATACAGACCTATGACACATTTGGAGGGTTCACAGTATGCACACTATTAATGTGCTACTTTGCTTTACCTGTGTTTGTCGCAGCTGGTTGCGTTACCACTGCTTCTGCTTGCTGCTGCTACTGTCAGTGCTGACAGCTTCGGGTGACAGAGTCACAGTGTATAATTTTTTTTTTTTTTTTTGCTCTCTCTCTCTCTCTCTCTCTCACTTCTCGCTCTCCCTCTGTCTGCTTCCAGACAATGCAATGAATGTATTGCATGTGTGGAGTGTTAGCACTGGATGCTTTTGTAGGTATCTGCATAGGTCCATGTGATGGCCTCTCTACCAATTGTAAGCCAGCATTTGCTAATTGTATACAGCCAGTTGTGTACTGATTGCAGTTCTCACTGTGATTTCAGGTCAGTGCTATAAAAGGGTATGTGGGATAGGCGTTGCCCTTTCAGATTGTGAGGGCGGGGACCATTCTGGTATGCTGTGGACAGTGTTCTGTGAGTGTAAAGGTTAGTATCTCTCTCATGATTCAGGCTGTGTTGTATATTCACATTTCTCCATTCCTCTCTCATGTTCCCTGTAGCAAGTGTGTATGCAGAATGACTCCTACAACTATATATAGATATATATTTATATATATATATATATATATATATATATATGTACATATACATACATTTATATATGGACTTTAACTGACATTATTTTCTACAAGCTACCAACTAGCATGGCTGTTTCTGTTCACGCACTACTATTATGGAAATCCAGTAGTTTTGACAGTAATTCTAAATTACATGCTTTGTGTACTACACATCCTATATTCCCTTTACATTCATCCCTACTATTACATGTTATATTTATTTTAGCACAATGTTCTTGTATAAAAGTCATGGCTTAGTGGTAGGTCATACAGACTAGTGTTTCCAAGGTTCTGGGTTCGGGACTGACAGTGAGATTTTATTTTGCTTTTGAACTGAGTACAGGACCTGTCAATAAAAGTGACTAAGGCACTTTTAAGCAGTTGTAACCAGGTTAGCGCTGGTTTGCGCGGAGCTCACGCATGCGCACTGGTGGTTAGCTCCGCACACACAAGCGCGCACCCGCTTACAACCGCTTAACGATGCTTACTCTGGTGCACACCCGCGCTATTTTCTTTGAAAGAAAAGAAAATGGGGAGACAGGAAAGTGGTGAAAAAGGGGTAACAAAGAGGGTAAGACAGTAGGGAAACAAGCTTGGGATTTGCAAGAGGGATGTAGGTAAGGCCCATAGCTGCCCATTTCTTCATCAGCAACAGCTGTGCATATGTATGTAATTTGGTGTGACATTTGAAACCTTCCACCCCTGAGAGAGGTGTCAGGACAACAATAATACTTGTTGTACAGCCAATTGTAATTGATAGATTCCATGTCCAGCAGACATGTGTGCGGAATGGGCAGCTATGTATGGGGTGTAATTTTTTTGTGCGTACAGAGTGCCCCTTTTTTTTTTTTTCAGGTGAGAGTGGTATGTCAGGTGAAGGAAGTCGGTACAGCTGGGAAGGTAGGTTGGGTAGGTAAACAGAAAAGACAAACAAGATGCATACAGGGGCGGTGTATGACACGTGTGGGGAGGTTACACAATTGACGGGGACGGAGGTATGGATATCCAGAGCCTATGAGCCCACAGATGGCAACAGTGGAACTGATATCCCCACCCATAAGCAGTTGCCACTGTTCCTTCACTGCCCAGGATGGGGCTGTGCTGGGGGCTGTGTAGGCCAGGCAACAGGCATGCCCATTATTTTCACCACCCGTGCCTCAAGCTGGCATAGGGGCTCGAGAACAGAGTCCCGAATCTCCCTACGCACCACAGTCCGGACGCTACGGAGGGTGAGTGGTGGTTCTCCTCCGGCCACACTTGCAGAGGGGGGGGCGAGCCCCATCCCCTGCAGCGCTTCCACCCACAGGTGGCACAGAGCCACCGGTGGAGGGTCCAGACTCGGCACTAGTACCATGTGCACTCGCCAGCTGAGGTGGGAGAGGTGGGTCCGCTGGAACCCACCTTCCCTGTCGTACTATGTTTTGCATTATGTCATGACAGTTTGGGTTAGTGACATATAATATCATTCACAATTAGTTGTAACAGCATGCATTAGTATTCCCATTAATCAAACACCCAGATATTCACACCATTGAACAGCGTGCATAACACATGCATAATTTGAACAGAAATACACAGTCCAACAACATGCAGGGTTAATTGATGGTAACAGGCCATCAGGTTTGGATGTATGAACAGGGCAGATGCATCAATGGACATGCAAATATATATGACCCAACAGGACAAACGTCCAGGGGTGTTAATTGTGATTGCACATACCATTTTTACGTGGAATGGGTTATATGTGGTTATAGGGTGGGGTAAAGAAAATAATATTAACACCTTCGAATAACAATACATATGCTGTACATTTCTAATAGCTACAGTTATATACACACTACTGTTCTAACTACAGTTTCCTATATGATAACTATTTCAACTTGGTGATAGGACTGTTACTGCAACATCAATATACATTTTATTGTTCTTCATACACATTCATATCTAGCTTTGTTCCGCTACATCATCCTGCTACATTTGCTTTATATAGCTGTAGACAAGTGTGGATGTTTGGTATATCAGACAATCATCCTATCTGCATATTGCAGACTGAGAGCAACATATCCAGATTTTGGGATACACATTCCAGATGCAGCAACACTTTGAGCAGATTTCGCTGTTTGGTTTTGATTCTCACATGCCTTTCATTCTGTCTTGACTGCAGTATACTTTATTCAGGGGTTATTACTACTGTATTTCTGGATTCATGACACTTTCTCACACTCTCTAACTTGCTTTCATTTTACTATTCAGGATGGTACTTACTTCTAGGCTTTATTGACATGTTTTACCTGTAGTTATTACAATCCTTTCCAGCAGTCTCACTTCTGTCATGTTTCAGTATTTCAACAGGGATATATTTCACACGTGATTTCATCATCTTCTGTAGCTATACTTTTCAGCCTGCTGCAGGTTGTGTACCGTTTTCTTACAGGTAGGGCATTTTTTTTTCAGAATATATGTCAGACAGTTTCATTTTTCGGTTTAACTTACAGGCTGAAACACACTTTTGTAATCAAGCAATACTTGCAGACACTTTCACACTGTTACTTGCACATTTTATTCCTTACTGACTACACTGCACTCTTTTGCTGACTGTCATACTTTTATATTTCTTTACAGTTACTGGTAGTGGATTACTGACCTGCCTGGTGGCACAACCGCACCAGCCTATTACCATAGGCTCTGCGGTTCGCAGAATGGACACCTGCAGCTGTAATATAAATTAAGTAATATTGGAATAGACATCTCCATAATATCAGCTAGTTTAATTTCTTACATACATAACTAAATGTAACTTACTCAGTAGTGGAACGTTGGGTGTTTGCCGGGCCTCCTGGATCCAAAGGTTCAGTTGGTCCTGCTTGCATCTCTTCAGGTCCGCATGGTGGTGACGGACCTGCTCACCAGTCCTTGGAATCCATGTGGTACTGGTGAGATCATGAGCCAACCGGTCCCACGCCTCGGCCCTGTATGCTCCCCAGAGGACCTGGCCCTGCATGAGTTGGGCCTCATGATTATGGACTAGGAGCCAGACCATGTACCTGGACTCCTCAATGCCCCACCTCTGTGCTCGAAAGCAACTACCCTCTCCTACTCCTGTCATTCTACCTGCAGGTCAGTTCTACAATCGTTTATGCTGTGTATTCCCACCTATGGGGCTTATATAGTCTGTTTTTCCTGCACATATCTGTGATTGGCCATTTTAGAATTGTATCAACTTCAGTAAACCTGCATTGTCATGCTCCAGTTTGTATTCATTCCTATATATTAGCTATTATTGCATTTATAGGTGCTGCTGTCATGGCTTAGTGGTTCAGTACCTTGACTATGGTGTATAGTATCCTAGGTTCGAACCTGGCCACTGCTTTTTATTTTTTATGACTGTCTAGACATGCTGAGGGGGTTTGTCTGTGTAAAGGCAGTTTTGATACGGCTTGCTCAACGTTGCCCGTTGGTTAGCTTGTTTGCGAGGTGCGCAGCTCCGCGCAAATGGGGTACGCTGCTTTAAGCCTCATCTGGCTATCGGCATGCATATTATGCTCAGCTCAGTTAGGGGCACATAGATTTAGCATGTTAAACCACTGCTCAGCTACGGGCACTCATTTTGCACCAGTTAAACCACTGCTCATCTACGGGCAGATGCACTCACTCTGTTAAACTGTAGCTCAGCTATGGGCACATCTGGCATTTTTTATTCTTTTGTTACCTCACATTTCTTCAATATAAATGGGCTATTTCATTACATTTTACATAAAATGTGGTTTTATGTGTACATATTTGTCAGGGACTTGTTTCCTGCTTATTTTGCTAAAAATAAAAAATTGGTGTTTTGGGGGCTCGAACCATGAATGCCTGCTCTTCAGCCAACATCTCTACTGCTACGCTATTGCTTCCTGGCGTATTTTGTATATTTAGTTCTTATATGCTTTCTCACTGACTGCTAACTGTAGCTGCGCTATGGGCACGCCCACGCAAATAATCGCACTCACGGTTAAACATTTTTACAATTTAAAAAATATATATAACATGTTTATTTATATGTTTTCTGTTCATAGTCTGTGGGGGCATGTGTTGTGTTCTGTTTATTCACATTTCCGTGGACTCTGTTGTGGGTGTTTACATTGGGAACTTTTCCTCTTCTGGGGGCATGTCCGCTTACAGGCCTTGGCCTACGGACACGCCCCTACTGTCTTACATGGACCGTGTTGGCCTTAAGTGTGATTCAGCATGCTCTCATGAATATGCAGAGCATGCTGACATCACTCCATTTAACTGCAGTCTCCGTGTATGAGTTATAACTCTTACACGGAGGCTTCGTGAATCCTACCCCATATGTTGAATAACATGTACCTTTTATTATAACCTAGACGTATTCAACTTATTTTTAATTTATAGCATCAGTTTATTTCACATATTAGGACAACATAATTAATATGGAAAGAGCTGCATTGTTAACCACATAATAGGACAT
The DNA here is from genome assembly GCF_019279795.1 of Protopterus annectens. Classification (NCBI taxonomy): domain Eukaryota; kingdom Metazoa; phylum Chordata; order Ceratodontiformes; family Protopteridae; genus Protopterus; species Protopterus annectens. The sequence goes on from NC_056737.1 coordinate 166,175,384, forward strand.
GATCCTGGAGATTCATCAAGAACATCACCTCTCAAGTTAAGGGCTACAGTAAAAAGTCCCTCTTTCCACAATATGATATTTTGCTGTTCAGAGACACATTATTTGCAATGAGGAAATGCCATGTGTCTTAATTACTGTTAACTACAGATTGGCACAGATTAGTAGATTAGCACTTTCCTGGAGTAGTTAACAGTGATGGCTGTAGCATGTTAGAACAGGCACTCCCCCAGTCACTCTCCAACTTGCACAAAGACACAGTAAAACTGACACACATGCACACACACCACATAAACCACATTTGTTCCCATTGTCAAAACGTCCTAATGTTGCTTTTTCCCCTGTCCAGGAAGTTCACAAATTGCTACAATTAGTCCTTGATGTTAGACATTCATGTATCACACTTCATATCCTTCATTAAATGCATAGCAAAAGCTGTTATCCTAATGTCTGCCTAAGCTGATTGGAGGAATAATTCAGTTGAGTCCACAATTTTTCTTTTGTCTTGATGTCTTGCAACATGACATTGAGAAACATGTTTAACATTCCCAATCCTTCTCCTTTGTAATTCACAAACTTCTCCAGGCATTGATGCCACAATTCTCATTATATGACAAAAATAAACTGCTGCACTAACTTACCAGTTAGACCATTGGGATAATGTTGAGGTTTTCTATGCCGAGTGCAGAGTTTGAGGCATCCTTTGTAATTCACTTTTTTCTTATGTCTTAGCATTTATAGGTAGGGGCCCCAAAAAAAAATTTTGGGGGGGAACCAAAAAAACAACCCAATCCTTTTTAGGTGTTTTTTTTTTTTTGGTTTTGGGAAAAAAGTTATTTTCCCCCCCAAATAAACCTTTTAAAATTTTAAA